>NC_072732.1:147353099-147656508 GCF_026930045.1 Uloborus diversus
GTGCAATCAATCAGCTATTTTAATGATTAGTGGGAATATAATATTAAGCTCTTTTAAGTAAAGTACGCCTTAGTTAGTAGTTTCAAATGTATGTTAAAAAATAGTATTTAGTAAATTTGAGGATATACTGGCAATTTATAATTTTGGTAGAATGCCGATTATTTATGTATTTCTCCTCCATCATTTATTTTCACTTGAGAAATAATGACATTGATAAATTCTGTCACGGAGGTGAGGAATTTTTCATTAATAGTAGATACAATTTTCAGAATTTTTTTTCTTCGTTGCAAGAATCTGCACATATAAAAACATGTTCACTTCTCTTTTTATATTAATTCACATCCCTGAAATTCGAGTAAACGGAGGTGAGAAGTCAGAATAACCACGCTAAGTTTTTAAAGCAAAATCTATCTTCTTGTTCTTCGACAAAAGTCTCACAACTTCAACTATGGCTGAAAATAAACAAGGGGTCTCCCTTGTATACTGGAAAATAAAATTTGATGTCATTACTGCCACGTGTTAATGAAGAATGGCATTTTGTGAGGTGAGAATTTATTGTGTGAAATGACTCCTTGTCCTACTAAAGCGAACTAAAACACGATTTAAAAAAAAATAAAATACTTAAACAAATAGTATTTTAGACACTTGTTGAAAGAATAATAAAAACATAAGTACATACTTTTAATTAAACAAGTAATTAAACAACATAAACAGTCGCACAAGGTGTGTGGCATGCCACGGAGGTGAGCATGTGTGTGAGCTCAAATGTTGTGAACCAAAAACATACTAAAATAAAATTATTATAAAAAAATTATTGACATTTTTAAAAATAGATATATTATTGATGAAATTAAAAATCATTGTTAAATGAATTGTTCTTTAACGTTTTTACAGTAAAAAGCGTGTGACAGAAAAATTACTTTTTGAAGAATGACCCTTATAGTCTATGGGTTTATATTGTGAATACGGGCAATAAGCTAAAAATCTGTAATTTTACTTACAAAAAATAAATAAATAAATAAATAAATAAAAATAAAATAATATGCATCTTTACGCTGAATATTTAGAAAGTAACAATATACAATTGTGGAATGGGCTTTTTGAATCAGTAACAAGTGTTTTTTTGCCGCGTTAGAATTTCGTGATAATCACAAGACGTGACTGCCATTTCAGTTACTTGATAAAAATGAAGTATAAAATGCAATTTTTACTGCTGATCTGTAAATTGTACAGTAGAAACTCTTTAATCAGAACGTCCATCAGTCAGATCGCTGCTGCGTTGAAATACATGTATACTGTAAATAATACTAATTTAACTTGAAATGAGTCATTTTTTTAATTTTAAAACTTTGACTAATTAGCACATGTGTGCAGTAATACAGTACTGTGCTGCATCGTATGTTTATTAATGTATGTTTTCTTACTATAATACTGTTTATATTATATGCTTAGTATTAATTAAATAAATAATATTTTACCCAGCAAAGCATTTCTCTTTTCTCTATATCACCTATAACTCATTTCATCCATGTTCTATCTGTTATGCTCAAGACATGTTGTCTTATGTCCCTCCAGGTCTCAATTAGTTCATATTAAAGAGAATTTATTGTACAAAAAATGCACCTAAAATTCGCATCCTTTATAGACAGACATGTTTATGGCTAAAAGGAGAGTAAAAATTATGAACAAATAATTACTTATAATATGCATTTTTTATATTTCTTTCAAGAAATCCTGTACCTTATTTCTGAGACGAAGTTGTGTTGGTAATTTTCTAAAAATATTGTTAAAAATCATGCCGGAAATATGTTCACCCAATAAATGCTTTAATGTTAGTTAAAAAGTTTGTATATGTTAGCAATAGATCAAGGGTTTAACGTTTAAGACTAGTTTTGCACCTTGAAAAATAGCACAATATTTTTCCGAAAATATTATGAAAAATCATGCACGAAATATGTTCACCCAATAAATCCTTTAATGTTGACTGAACTTTTTGTATGTAAATAAAGGATCAAGGGTTTAATATTTCCGACTAGTTTTGTACCTTCGAACTGTGGAAAAGTAGAATAATATTCTCTTTGGCGATTTTTAAAACATAAATAATGATTTTTTAAAACATAACGGAATTCCATGCAAGAAATTCGCAGATCAGTTCTTCAATATCTCATAAAACTCGTTTGGGATTGGTACAAAGATACAAACGTTTTCTGAGAATGTTTAAATATTACTCAAAGCGCATATCACATATAGATAACCAAGACCGACAATACAATGATCTAGAAATGTGATTTCTTAAACGCTGATTTCTCTGAACTGTTTCCAGTAGAAGTAAGAATGTATGCAATATTCTATTAAAATATGTTCCCATGCACTGAAAATGTAACTGTCAAAAAAGTGAAGCAGTATAATTAGATTCCATTATGGAAATTGATAGAAATTTTAACCATTTCTAACTTTGTATTGTTCTATGTCGATCATTCTCCTAAACTCATTTTATAAGGTTGAAAATTCATTCAGTAACCACATTGGAGCTTTTTGAAATCCCTCGTCATTCTAAATTATCTCCAATGTGATGTATGTTCCAAAAGTAACTTGGCACCAAGACACATTCGATTCCTTCTGGATCCTAGTTAATGCTGGAAAAGAAGGAGAAATTCGTAACCTTCTATAAAAAGTATCATCTCCTCGATTATTGAATTAGCACTTAGACTGAGATCTGATAATACAATCTTTTATTGCAAATCACCTCTTGTTATGTCTTTCATTTTTATGAAAAACTATGTTTGAAGGATCGTCAGCTAGCTCTGGATATGAGCTGACTTCGTGGAAATATTCCCCACTGTAGCCACTTGCGTAGCCACTGCTAAGAATTTGTTCTTTTTCCCGCTCTGTCCATTTCAGAGGCCCCCTCTGGTTTGATGATATGATGTCTCTTTCCTGAGACCATCGATGGGACACGGCTTGGCGCTTGGCATGCCTCAAGAGTCTCTGTCGTTCTTTGTCTGGAGTCGTTCCATACCTAATGTTGAGAATCGCGTGGTGGGAATGAATTCTCACATCAACTTGATGCTGATGTCCAGGTCCTTGCTTAGCTACTTCACCTTCCTCCTGCTTGCTTTCGTGCACACTTGTGTTAACTGCAGAACTTCCGAGTCTTTGCAATTGGTTGAGGTCATCCCCAACCCGATATGTGCTATCTTTCACAAGGTAGAAAACATCTTGTCCGTGGAACGTCAAATGTAAGTCAAGAATGTGACAGTTGTTGAAAACTGCTGAGAACACATCTTTTCTTATGATTTCTGCTCTTGCTGAAGCTCTGACAACCGCGCGACCGTTTACGCTGGACACAGTAATACCCTTTCCAAACGGAACATTGTGTGTACTAATTTTAGGAAGAGAAGAATCGCACAATTGTTCACGCTTAACTTTAGATGTATGTACACTTGTTAAGCGAGAAAATGTTTGAAGTTTTTGTTGCACAGAGCACGTTAATCCCGATATCAACGGAACAGACGGGAGGTCTAAATGGAGGGGCTGGAAATCAGTGTTCATAGGTTCATATGGTAGTCTAGAGTAAACTTCATTCGCAGCAAGGTCTAACGTCTCTAGATTAATTCCTTGATAAAGTATCCATTCTTTGAGGTCTGAAAAAAAAAACAAATATCACTATTAAAATAATAATTAATAAACATTATTTACATATTTCATTATTTTTACTTGACATTCCTTTACGAAAATTTCATCTAAAAAGGAGTTTTGTGGCTTATCTTCGTATAAATGAAATATTGAGAACAAAATTTCTCAATCTTTGGTTCGATCCAGGACATCAAGAGTATCATATATGCCTACATTTCAACTTCTATATATTTAACAATGAATTAATCTAAACGATATAAAGATATATCTGATTGATAATTTACTTATCAATCTATAGAGATATTGATGGGTGAGAAAAATGAAAAAACATTACTTTTGAAAGCTTAATCTATAAATTCAGGAATGTTGCAGAGGCACAAGTTTCTTACATATAATCAAAAAATATTTTTCTTAAGAACATATAGTTCAATTACTTGCTACTCCGTTCAATTACTCGAGTTCAATGTTTGCAAATATCATTTAATTAACTCTTCCTTGAAGTATTATTTTTAAAGCTGCTTGCTCTAACACTAATCATCAAGCTGTTTATCCTGTTGGCTTAACGAAACCTTTTGCATGTTTCAGCCTTTTTACTTGAAATTCCTTTATAAAAGTTCTATCTAAAGAAGGAACTTTTGTTGCTTGGTTGAAAATACTTTGTTACAAAATTGAGAACAAAATTACTGAATCTTTGACTCGATCTAGGACACAAGGAATAGCATATTCCTACTTTTCAACCGCTATATTTATGAATGAATCAAATGAATCTATGTAACAGTGTAACCGATTGACAATTTATTTATCAATATATGGATGGATTGATAGAATGGAGGATGAGAAAAATGGGAAAGCATTACTTATGAAAGCTTAATCTACAAACTTAGTAATGTAGCAGAGGCATACGTTTTTTACAGATCATAATCCAGAAGAATTTTTCTTAATTACTTACTCCCTTCAATTAATTCAAGTTCAATGCTTATCATTTAATTAACTCCCCCTGGAGGTATTTTATTTAAAGCTTCTTAGCCCTACTATTAATTACTCGAACTATTTACTCTGTTAATTAAACGAAACTTTTTACATGTTTCAATCTTTTTACTAGAAATTCCTTTACAAAAATTCCATCTGAAGAAGGAAGTTCTGTGGCTTAACTGAAAATCGTTTGAATCAAATATTGAGAACAAAACGAGCGAAATTACACAATCTTTGATTCCACCCGGGACGTAAAGAGTAACACATGCCCCGAGTCATCGGAGACAACATAACGGATTCTATAACATTTCCTTAGTTTTCGTACAACTTATTGAAAACCGATACACGAAGAGGAGAGCAAAAAGTTCTTCGTTTGATGATGTTGGGAGATGAATTTGAAGGCAAAACGGCGCTCGTATAAAAAAAGAACAAAAAAAAAAAATCTTTCGGAAAGTATCCAATCAAGACTTATATTTTATGTTTTCTCTCTTCAAGAATTCTGTTGTTAAACTCTGATATTGAAGGATAGTTTTCTCTTGCATGGATGTGTGGCATTCAACTCTTCATTCTTTTTTTTCTCTCTCTCTAATCTTATAAGCGAGCAAACAGAGATTTTCTGAGTGCGCCAACATACGTTATCACGTCAAAATATTGTAATTTCCCCAGTGAAATGAATTTATTAAAATTTACTCAGGAATGGGAAACTATTTCATGTACTTTCGTTCAAATACTTGGATTGATTTCCTCTTGTTGAGCAAACACGAAAGATTTTGAATATTTTAGTTTTAAAGACATTTTTTAATTTTTTTGGCTTCAGTTAATATTTTATAGATTTTGTTTAAATTTGTGAAAGTGCTAACATAATCTTCCGTTAAGTTTTGTTTTAATTCAATTTTACTCTTAGTTTTTTTTTTCTTTCTTTAAATTGTAGAGGAAAAAATAAAGGATGAAACATTTTTCAAAATAGATAATGGCGTTATAAAAACATTTCTTGTTGCATCATTTTAGTCTCACCCGCAAGGTAACTTTTTAAAGTATAACTTTCTGTGTAGCAAACTAACAAATTTTATCTTAGCTTTTTACATAAATGAATAATTAAGACATGTTTCATTTTACGAAATTTAGTGAAATAACACCATTGCAAACATTTCTCGTGTCAATTTGATTTTAGTCTAAGAGCTGGCACCAACTTTTGGGTAGGTATTTGAGGCAAGCTGAAAACTTGTCACATACCTCTCTTATTATACCCCAACACCGAACTGCAGGCATGGCTGGGGATTAGCGGGGCTGAATCAACTCCTAAATTTTTAAAAACATTTTTTTTTCGTTCCAAAAATATAGTTGAGGCAATATGCAATTTTGATATGTTGTAGTTTAATGTTTAAAAAATAGGAAAAAAAAAAATAAGCCAGTCGATTTAGTCGGTGTTTCAACATTGCCCGACGCGAGCAAAAATATTTCGCAAAAAATATAAAAAATGTAATTGAGGCAACTTGAAATTTTAATAGGATATTATTCATAGCTAAAAAATAATATTCTCAAAAAGATAGATCATTTTACTGGGACTTTCTAACTGCCAAGTGATCTAGTAGTATGAGGGAGAGCGTTTATCGGCAGCTGGCTTGCCGTGTAACTATTGACTCTGGCGAGGTCACGTGACTTACAATAGCCACGAGGTTTCTAGTCGGATTTTCGGAGTCATTTTTCTCAGTCGTATATTTCTAACATTAGTATTACACGTTTTATAAGGTTGAGTTCGAATGCCTCAACCGGTCACTAACCGCAGCTTTCTATGAGATCTACCCGTTAACTGGTTGCTACCGATGTCGTTCTATGAGCCTCACCAATTGATCTACCGGTCGACAGCAAGTTAAGCTGGTTGATTGAACCACGTGACCAATTATAAGTATTTTTCACTTGCGTGTTATTCGTCTGCGCCATGTCTGCGCAAGTAACCGGTGATCAACCGAAAGCGTTCGTTGAAGCATTGGTTGGTGAACCAACGGTTCGTAACCGCTGATACGTCATTAGCTGTTATTTGATAAAACCGACTAGTCGCTACCGATTGAGGTCGTCGAACGTAAGCTAAGTTAAATAATTTTAAAATGTAGGGTAAAAAATTAGTTTGTCATTTGTAAAAAAGGCGATGGTAAAATGATTGCTTTTGTAAAGAAAAATCTGAAAAAAGTCATGAAGTGTTAGAAATCTGTAAACATCACGGATTCAAATAC
Source organism: Uloborus diversus (assembly GCF_026930045.1). Taxonomy (NCBI): domain Eukaryota; kingdom Metazoa; phylum Arthropoda; class Arachnida; order Araneae; family Uloboridae; genus Uloborus; species Uloborus diversus. Next base: position 147,359,939 of record NC_072732.1, read on the forward strand.
AATAATATTGTTTTGCTAGTGATTCCTTAGCATACAGATGGTTATGACACAAATTGTTATCAGAACTTTTTAGCGTTGATGAAAAAATGTTACGAAAATACCATGATTGGATCTAATGTCGCTACTCCTATAAAAGGTATTGTATTAATTTAATTACTTTCTTTTAGAGTTTTCTCTACAAAAGCAATCATTTTACCATTTTTTTTTTAAATGACACAAACCAATTTTGTGCCCGATATTTTAAAATTATTAAACTTCTAGCACGTGTAACACCAATGTTAGAAATATACGACTGAGAATAACGACTCCGAAAATCCGACTGGAAATCTTATGGCTATTGTAACTCACGTGACCTCGCAAGAGCCAATAGTTACGCGGCAAGCCCAGCTGCCGATAAAAGCTCTCTCTTATACTAGATCACCTGGCAGTCCCAGCAAAATGATCAGCCGTTTTGAGAATATTATATTTCTTAGCTATGAATAATGTCCTATTAAAATTTCAAGTTGCCTCAAATATATATTTTATATTTTTTCAAAATATTTTTGCACGCGTCTGGCAATGTTAAAACCCGGACTAAATCGTCTGGCTTAGTTTTTTTTCTTTATTTTTTAAACATTAAACTACAACATATCAAAATTGCATATTGCCTCAAATATATTTTTGGAACGAAAAAAAGCATTTTAAAAAATTTAGGGGTTAATTTAGCCCCACTAATCCCCAGCCAGGTCTGCAGTTCGGTGTTGGGGTATAATAAGTGAGGTATGAGACAAGTTTTCAGCTTACTTCAAATATCCACCCAAGAATTGGTGTCAGCTCTCCTACTATTTAGAGTTAACACGAAATCTCATTAAAAGTTTTATAAAAATAATTTTTCATTTTTTTTCATTTTAAATATATGTATTAAAGTACTTTAATCGTTGACAATTTTAAAAAAAAGGTCATAAAAGCACTAATTTTGAAGAACATTGCATACGTGGTTTTCAAACTTACAAGGAACCACTTTTTCAATTAAGAAAGCGTTTTGAGCGCCCAATACTAAACAGCAATCCCACATTTTATCATAAGCACTGTGTTCAAAGATTAACACATCTTAATAAAATTATTTTATATTGGCTTTAATTGCTTTACTTTTAAATATCGAAAGAATCGTTCCCTATAAATGTAGTATCTTGATTAACACAAAATATTTTAAATTGCGCTAATTGCGGTCTTGTAAAACTCATTGACATGTTTCCTCTTCTTGCTATTTCAGATTAGTGTGGTACTTAAACTTTTGAAGGAAGTTTTACTAAAATATATCATTTATTTTTTAAATATCGTGCTGATTAAAAGTCACATGTACTTAGACAGAAATAGAAGAAATAACAATGCAATATTAATAATGTTTCTACCATAAAAACTAATCAAAAGATTGCGAAAAGAACAATGGGTGAGGCAAACCTAACCTGGCAGAGCTATAATGCTGTAGTTAAGATCTGCATAATTAAATTAAGGGGATTCGGTACCCTCTATTCCGTCAATGTTAATTTGCACAGGTTCATGTACCTTTTTCTGAAAATTAAAGGTACAATTATTAAAAAAATTTGTACCTTAAGTAGATTCTTTTCTCTTTTTTGAAGTAAAATTTTGCAGAAAGAAAGCTTAGTTTTTTTTTTTTTTCAAAAAATGCCATTTTGTAACGTGAAATCAGCTCTATAAAAATATTTTTGGAATATGAGAAAAGTTTTATTTCTGTATATGCAAATAGATGTATGGAATTGGTGGTAAAAATTTCAAAGCCTAACACACTTCAGTTTCTCAGAAAAAGGAACATTAATTTTTAAAAATATCATTTAGAGATATTGCAATTTAAAGGAGAAAATCATACCTCCTCAAAATTTGTTTCTGTATTTTTACACCTTATTTTAACTTCTAATATGAACACGATCAAGAATTTTGTATCAGTCAAAAGTTATTGAAATGTAATTTCAAAATATATGAAAATCGAAAAATCGAATTTTTGAAAGTATGTAGGGTACTGACTGCCCTTAAATACTTTTCAGAAGCAATATTTTAAATGTAATTGTACGTAATGATCCTGGTATCTTTTGTTATTTAAATTCATTTATATTTATACATACATTTTTGTCTTCAAGGATTTCAAATTTAAAGCACATGTTAGTAAACATTAAAAATACATTTGTTTTCTAAAACTTTATAAATGTACGGAAAACTTTCAGTCAGCATTTTTCGAATGAATATTAACTCCAACTTCGACGCACTCTAAACAAGCTACTTAGTCTTAAAAGAAACACATTCTGCTTATACATTCCTAGTAAGACCTTTCAGTAGATTTTTTTTTTTCGTTTTACTTGTCAATATTTCTTGTTGAAAAAGAATACAGAGACTCTCTGTTAGATAAACAATCTTAACTTTCGATGAATGAAAGCAACGTAATTAATTTAATTGGAAAGAATGGAACACAGTTAGAAATTATAATCTTTTTAAATCGTGGTAAATTTTGCCTCCACTACCTTTCGTGAGCCTGAGTTTATTCCATTAAATGCACAGTGAAATCCGGTGTTTGATTATTTCATAAAATGAGGAGAAAAATGGTCTGATTAAATTAAGGGAACGCTGTTTGCCTTTCAACGAAGATTTTTTTTTTTTTTTAACGAAAGAGTAAACAATGTCCTCTAAGTGCGTAGCACATTAAATTTGCTCATGTAAACGCATGCTTCGGGAATAATTTAATACATTAATGCTCTTCTGCTATGAAATAAATAATACGGAGTTATTTTTCTCACATTTTAAGAAAAATAATCTTTTACAACTATTTTAGCAAAGTGATGCAGTTATTTTAAAGCTTTTGTACCATATGTACTGCTCTTCAAATTCAAAGCTTTTTAAAATTAAATTCAAAATAAAACTCTATTTTACTTTAACAACACCTACAACAAGGACTTCCAATTTTCATGTAAGTTGACTATCCGTAAATACATTTTAACTAAATAAAGTTTTTACTAATTATTATAGAAATATATTCAAAATTTCTTGTGAAGTGTGCTTTCAAAAATATTTTTCTGTCAAAAAATCACATAAATATTGTTTTTGTTTACCAAGAAAAGGGATTTTTTAACGATTTAAGCATGTTATATCGGATGAAAAAGTTCAGACGGAGGAGAAAATATTTGTTTCACACTACATTCCTTTGAAGCACAGGCGCGCACACACACGCAGAGACGAACGCACACAGGTTTTAATATAGATATATATTTACCTAGTTTATTTTTTAATCCTGGATTCACATTGACAGGGTCATTTTCGTTAAATCTGTACAAATGAAGTCTCTTTGGATTGGACAACGTTCTCAATATGTCATCCCATCCAGGTGTCATCCATTGACCGACCAGCGAATCATACACTCTGTCAGCAAAGTGGATTAGACCAGTCATTGGATCCAATAATCCTCCTTGAAAATCCACAGGTAAGTAAAAATTTGGATTCGAATCAAAAAGCACATGGCCGTAAGGGCCTCTATGAATCTCTTTGACAACATCTCCATAGACATCATATACCAGCAACGGACTACCAGTATGATCTGTGGCAATATAAAAAGTTTCTTTGTTTAGTAGAATGAACATAGGATAGTTGCGATCGTCGTAAAGCAGCGTTATTGTCCTCCCGTCAGCATTGTTGTAGATATGAGTGACAGCAAAAGGTTGGCTGGGGTCCGCGTAAAAGAACTGTGTTACATTACCAACGTTGTCCTTCCTCACGGATAGTCGACCTCTGCCATCGTAATAGTAATCTATGTCGTACCGTCCAACACGAAATGCCCTGGTAAGTTGGCGTTTTGTGTTGTACACAAATCTTTCTTCGCCCCTTTGGGTTACAAATCCCCGTCCGTCCAGGACGTACGGCGTTTCGCCGAAGCTGACTATCCTGTCGCCAGCGTCATTCAGTATGTCGATCTTGTTCCCCATGTATTGCATGGTGACCATGTTGCCGTTCGGGTCGTAGTTGAACTTCCAGTGATCGCGCCCAACCATTTCCACGAGTTGGCCATCTTCGTCGTAGGAATAATTTTGCACTCGGACCTTGGAAACACCGAGGTGTTTCATGTAGATCTTGGACTGAGTGACTAAGTTGCGGTTGTCGTACTGCATATCCACTCTGTATACCTGTAAAACAATGTTTGAAATTGTTAGTGCATTTCAAAAACAGCTCGTGTATTACTTGAAAGCAGATACTAAAATTTAGGTTGGCTCTTTTAACAATAATTATACTTTTACCACATTTTTCTAAATTTTCTAATTTTTTCAAAAAGAAAAAAAATTCAATCACATTTTTAAATTTTTACTTATGGAGAAAATGAGGCGAGGGGGCTCTTACATTGCAACAAATTCAATACACATGACATTAAGCAATCGGTGAAAAAACCAATATTCCCCAATCCTTTTGCTACAAATAATATTGTTTAATCCCTCTCTCCTCGGAGTTCAAGTTATTAGAGCAAAAGTACATCAAGATCATGACTAATTTACAATTGCTCCAACTAGTGAAACAATGTAGAGATTGCAAATATGTTCAGCAATTTCACGTTAATTCAGTGTTGATATTTTTAGAGGTAATAACACAGACAGGATACATTTTCTCTTCAGAAGTAGAGAGGAGGGGGAGAGGGCGCATATACTTGTTTTAAAGTAATACTATTACTCTGCTACCATGAATATTCTCTTCAAAGTTTATGATATATTTATTTTAATGGAAACTGAACGTGACATTTTATTATCATGTACGTAATCGTACAAGTCAAACAATTTGTTAAATCAATTTGAGAACTGAACAACTTGCATACGAATTGAGAGGAGAATACATTTACCGTATCGTCGAAGCTAAAGCTGCTGAGAGTATGTGATGATTATGAATCAAATGTGCACATCCATACTCTCTAATGTTTTAGTTTGAAGATGAAAAAATTAATATGGAAATTAATTAAAATGTTGACTATTATTCAGCGTCTAAGCATTTATTAAACTCAAATAATTTAGAATTTGATATTGCTCCCCCCCCCCCTGGTATTACACATAATTCCGTGTTTATTAGCGAATAATTATTTTAATTTCAAAATAAATAAATGAAGAAATATTAATAATATATAGGGAAATGCTTCAATTCATACACAAGAACCAAATTTCTTTATTTAAAATTTCGCCCAGTGTGTTTAGTCTTATACATGAATGTATTTTACTTATGTATAACTTAATTTCAAAGGGCAATATTTTTGTGTCAATAAAATTGTTACTGTTAAAAACCTGTACATATATTTTAAAAATATTTTTTATTTTATCTGTTTTCTAAATGTAACGAAGAAAGTGCAACAAAATATTATTTATTTGTGTTTCAAAATTTTATTCCGTTTATTAATTTATGAATAAAACAGTTACTATGCAATCTTAATGAAAAAATATAAGATTAATAGATTAATAAAAAAACAAAAACAAAAACTGATGAACACTACAATGAACGTTGCCACCACTAGATGAATATAAAGTTATAATAAATTACAAAACTAAACTATAGCTTGACTTTCTAAAGCTTTACATTTAAAATGTACGAGATTTCAAGTGACTACCAGGCAAGGAGCTCCAATCCAGATTGATTCCTAATATGTCCGCATATAAAATTTTGTCCTTATCAGTCATTTCAATAGAAAATATTAATAGCTAACTTATACATGAATGTACTTCACAAAGGGAAAAAAATCTCTTAAAGCATCTGAAAAATTGCTTTGAAGTAGCTTTATGCATAATGTCAGACATTTTCAATCATAAAAATAGATGTGTTTCCATGTTCCTATGATAAATCACCAATTATATACTCAAAATATCTTTTTTTTTTTGAACTCCACCATATTAATATAAATTACATGCTTTATAATATGCACGAAAACGTTTCCCTTCAATGGAAATCGTTTCTGTACATCGTCATTATCGTCAGACAGAAATAATAAGCTTCCATTCTGACTGTAATTTAAAGGACCATTTGTCGTGATGGATTGTAGTTACAAAGTATCCCACATGCTTATTATTACAATTCCATTTCAATCTGTTCAATTTCTTATGAATTATTTAAAGCATTTAACTTAAAATAGAAGCAAAGAAGGCCATAATGCTTTCCTATTCGAAGCGTTCTTTATGTTCCACATCAACATTTAAAATGCATTCAAACGTGGAGTTTATGTTCGGAGATTTGTTGTCGCATTGTGTGAGTGCAGATTACTTATTGATTCTTGTGAGTAACACATGAAGCGGAGAGTGTATTGTGCGTGTATTCCTTCTGAGGATAATTGGCAAATAATGCTTTGAAAGCTGTGTTGTTAGTGGCTTAGAAATAGTTTGAAAGCACTTGCTATGAAAATAATCAGTGCTCCACAGAGAAGTGTTAAAGCATTTGTTTTCAAAAGTATCGTAGGTTAGGATATGCCATAGATGTTAAAGCATTGGAGCGAAATAGTGTATAGGCTCACAAAATAGATTTCTTTTTTTTTTCATTTGAGTAAGAGATAAATACAATAGTTTGTTAGATATAATATCGTTGCCTCGGAGTAACATTGGGATATCTTAGTGTTATTTATGAGATTAGATGATGTCTTAGTGTTGTTCTAAGGCGACGGTATGCCTTAGAGCGTTTTAGAGCGCTTTCAATTCAATTCAATTCAATTCATTTTATTTCAATCAGGGAAATATTTTTTTTACAAATATGGATTTCGCATATAAAATTAAAGAAAAAAAAAAGAAATTACAAACAGAAATATAGTTAGCCCTGTCTATTTGAAAATCCCTGATTGAGTAGATGGGAGTAAAGGCTATAACAATAGCCCGACTTGCTCTCACCATTTTAGAGAAACATTTTAGAGTGAAGGATTACGTTTAATATATTCCTTTTTTAATGATTTTAATTTCCAATAAAAATCCATTTCAACTGTATGTACACATTTTTAATCTGCATATTTTATTTTAGGGTAAATAATCTAAAAATGGGGGCACGTGAAAAAAAAAAAAAAAAAAAAAAAAAAACTAATACACAGACATTTTTAAATAAAACAAGTAATAAAATGTTTATCAATTTTCTAAAACAATTTAGCATGAGTGTTTCTAGCTCAAGAGAGAATAAAACTCATTTTAAATAATTTTAGAAACTGCGTAGCGCTTTAATTATGTGTTATTAAAGATGTCAGTTTTGCGGGTGACAACTGCAGGAAACTTTATTGTCATCGTATTTACGTGTATATTACTTGTTTTTTGCGTTTTTACAACGCTAAGGAGTGCTGCAGTATAAAGCACGATTATTCCATTAGCCCCTTCTCAGAATTCTCTCTCTCTCTCTCTCTTTGGTGAAAATCATGCAACAAAACTAATTTGAATGATCTTTAGCAGATAAAACAGTAATTAATACAATTTTTTCTGCATTGTTGTATTGGCTAGTGTTACGTTCTTTGAGGCGCAAAAGACTTTTTGAAAATTACTGATAGTAATCCAGAGGATAAATAGTTTGATGTTAATAAATAAATAACTCATTGGGAGTAATTTTCTTAGAATTAAAATCGATGCTATTAGGTGCGGCAGAATAACCAAAGCGGGTGCGAGTATTTGGGAGTCACATTAATATCGTTTTTGGGCCATTCCACCGAAAACGGTCATTTTGTCCCGCACGTGACGTCCCATATGTTTCATTCAAAATAATACTTTAAAATATTAATGAACATTTTTTTCTTCTTATCAATTTACAAACTTATGTGTGATTTCTTAAGCAAAAAAATTCTTCATTACCTTTTAAAATTATTAATTTTTAATGAAATATATGAACCGTCACGGGCGGGACAAAGGGTTGATTTTTTTGTGGAACTGTTCTTTGTAGCTTTACGTCAGTTAGCGCAAAGAACGTGAGACTTCTTCCTCTCGTTTAATTTTTCTAGCGTCATTAACAGTTGGCGCATCTGCTGTTTTATCTTAGCACCTGCGACTGTATGACTTGATTCGTAGTTTATTTATTTATTTATTTATTTATTGTTTTGTTTTTATTTCAGCTATTTTTTTTTTTTAATTTTCACATTACCTTTAGTCTTTTAATATTCCGAATGAAAATAATGTAGTCAAAGTTTAGGCAAGTTTATTCATTTTGTTTTTATCCAAATTTTAATATTTCTTTGGCCATTTTATGCACTCTTCTTGTGTTTTGATGAATTTTTTAAAGTATATTTTTATAAATAAGTGGCTTTTATTAATGTTTAGCTAATCCTAACATAATTTTAATATTTAACCCTTGAAAAATGTTTTTTTTAATGCAGTATCTTCGAAATACGTGCAATCTTTCATGTTGGTTAGAGGCCGCTGGAAAATATGTAGAAACATGGTCATGAGTACCCTAGTGAATAGGGACTGTTGGATCCATTGAAATCAAGATATATTGAACTTGATTCGCAAACTCGAAGGAAAAAAAAACAGCTTCTTGTATTTTGTAGCTTTTTTAGTCGTTTGTAGCTTTTTTAGTTTCAATTTTTACATACAGTTTTTTCGGATTTTTTAACTGAGAACGTGACAGCTCTTTGCCCTGATAAATTTGCTCTCCATAACTCCTGAAATGAATGTTTGCAACTCCATAGTCATGTGTGCGTTTATTATATTATTTTCGCCATTTATTATTTTTGGCTAAGTAAAAGCATTTCAGTTCTTGAGTTAGAATTAATTCAATGAAATCTTTTTTTAAATTTGTATCAAATAATTTATCTTTCGCTCTTATGTGAAGCTTTTAAGCATACATTTTGTATTTTATACGTTGTCGAGCAAAGATCTTTTAATTATTGCATAACAATAAAAAAAACCCCAAGTGTCTATGGACAAAATAAATAAATAAATAAATAATTGGTAGTAAAACATTTTCTTACTTAGAAGAACTTCATTTGGTACTTTTCGATTGACCATGTTGTATTATAATATGTTGAATAGAATAATTTTCTATGCACAGTGGTTTACGTATTTAATATAGCATTTTTCATCTTATTACAAGAATTAAAATGCTTTTGCATCGCAATGCCAAGAGTATTGGACATCATATTGATACCAAAAATTGATTTTAATACTGAAATTTAAAAATATTTAGTTTTATAATTCAATTCTAAGTATGTTTAAAACTATTTATAATCTGAGAATAGAATAATAGAACTAAAATAATTTTAACTTTAATCATTTAGTTAGTGTAAAAGTTTATTCTGTTATCCAGCTCTCATTAATTGTTTTCTTCTTTCTATTGATTCCTTCATACTGTGAAACAAATGCAACATAAAATGCTTTATGTACAACGCTCAAACAAGCGATATTTAAAAAAAAAATCGATAAACTAATTAACTCGGAAATTAAAAGGTGAAAGCCAGTAGAAGCTCTCGACAAACCTCTTTATCACTGATGACAATAGATAAGAACTTGAGTCGATACAATGAATCCACCTGTCTTGTTACAGAAGCTACCCCATCAGATATAATAGATTCATTATGAAACCGCTCATAGCAACGGAAAGGTCCAATTTGTTCTTTACGCCCCGTGGTCATGTTGGTGATGAACTCCAATGGTTGTAATTGGACATTTCCGATCTTTGCCACTACTGTGAGTGGGCGCTGCATTCCATCGTATGTGTAAGTAAATACTGCATTTGTTAGAGGAAATGGGCTGTTGAATTTCATTTTCCACCTTGTTAGAGATGATCCTGAAAAAACACAGACAATATTTTGCTTTTATTTTTATAATAATTGGTTGTAACTTACATCAATGAATAACAAAGTTGTTTATCTACGTGTTAGTTTAATCGTACACTGATCAACTTCTACATCATTATGGTTATTGCAAAGGGGAGCTTTGTTTTTTTAAATCTTTGATTTTTTTCTTTTTTTTGTAGCAAAAATTGTTGTTGCTTTCGAATGGTTGTAACTTACGTCAATGAATAACAAAGTTGTTTTTCTACGTGTGTGTTTTTTATAATTTAATAGTAAACTAATCAACTTCTATGCATCTATATTATTAAGGTTATTTTAAATAGGTGCACGGATTTGTAAATCTTTGATTTTCTCCCACCTTTTTTTTTCTTTTCAGTAAAAAAACAATGTTTTTTTTATGGTTGTAAATTGCATCATTGAAGAAAAAAAATAGTTCTTCTACGTTTGCTTTTGTGAGTTTAATCGTAGACTGCTCAACTTCCATATCATTAAGGCTTTTGTAAATAGGTGAACAAATTTGTAAACATTTGTTTTTCCGTCCTTTTTTTTTTCTAATGCATCAATCATAGGAAACATTGAACGTGCAGTTTTCCATTATTAAATTCATACGAAATTCCAAGCTTTAAAATGTACTTAACCGACTCTAAAATGCATTTGAAGATTTGTTTGTGGACATTTTTTTTTAATCGTTTAAACTCAAAGATAATACATGGAATCGATTTTTTGGTGCCTATTGCTCCACGTGGAGGGAAATAAATCACTTTTCACGTTTCGCTTCACTGCTATAGCCAACAGAAATAATGCGACGATATTCTTAAAAACCTGTAAATAGATTGACCTCAATGAAAGTACGATCTGATTAGGTTTTGTAGTCCAAATACCTTTTGATTATTATAAAACGTTTAAAAGAAATATATAGGGAAAATATTCACGACAAAATCATGCTAATTTTCAGGGTGCTTTCCTTTTTGTACAACAATATTTAAAAACACAATTCAATGACCACAATTCCAATTTATTTTAGTCGTACGCAAGCATGCGTTTTTGTTGAGAAAAAAATATATTTTATTTAAATTTTCTTCCGAGATGCAAATAATCCTGTTTTTGCGTTTTGTCATCAACTGCGTTTATTTTATTTTTAAAGCAACACCTTTCATGATAAAAATTCAATTCCCAACGAGGGAATCATACAAATTGTGTAACAATGAAAAAAGTGATAAAAAAGAATAAACTTAGACAATCAAAAGAGTATTGTGAAACTTCTTTATTTTATGAATTTCTCGAGATATTTTTTGACGCATAAATTATTTTCCATCGCTCGTAATCGAGACGTAAGGTCTTAAAGTCTACCGAAATTTAAGAAAAATTGTCAAATTTAAAGACCTGGTGAGAATGGAAGGTAATCAAGACTTCACTATCTGCATGTGGCAGGACATCCATCGGCAACATACATTTTACTCTTTTCGATTGCTAGTTATTATGATGACTTGTCCTATGGTTTCCTGTTTAGTCTCTTTTCCGTTCTGAGCTTTTAATGTATAGTTAAATCTTAAATCACGACGCATTCGGCGGCGATCGTCTTACAAGCCCCACTCATTCGGCGAAGTACTAAAATTTGAATCAGTTACATTACTCACATTCAAGTTTTTGCATGAGTTCTAATCTTATTTTTCTTTTTCCTCTTCGTCAAAATCTATCGCTACTGCCTACAATATGATAAATACAAAAAAATGTCACATTATTTTCCAAGTATTTAGTAACATAACCCGCAATTACAGAAACATTTGTGCTGAAAATGGTGTTCTGTGGTATATTACCGGAAAGAGATAACTGCTAGTTAAATTAAGTCTTTTACTTAAATTAAGGGTGTTGTGGGGACCCCAGTGCTTAGGGCTTCGGACTCGGGATCGCAGGATACCATAAACTCATGATATGCTCGATGCCACAAAAATGTATAGAGTGTCTGTGTGAGTGATCATTAAGTATTTGCAACGAAAGAAATCCTTATGCAAGGCATGGGATAAAATGTCATTGAGTGAGTTGCGGTCCATCCGAAAATTTTGTGGCACGTTTAAAGCTCTGTATTAGGATAAAAGGTATCCTTACAAATTTGTACTTATATTTGACAAAATAATGTTTTTTTTTTTTGAAAATTGGTTGTAATATTCTCATTAGCATTAAAATTATAATGCATCATGTGCGTCCAAGTTTCTTCTTGTCATCTTGGAGATTGCCGTCGACGTTTTCTTTATGAAATTTTACTAATAATTTTGCAATTATTGTCCGTAAAACATCAAAAACATGAAAATCAGGTCGAATTAAGATTTTTAAAATATATATTGGTCATTTTCTGGAAAAATATACGTCATACCTTAAAAAACTTCACATAATATTGATAATTTACGGCATTCAACATACCACGGTATGTGAACTCGCTGATTATTTCCACATCCTGTGTCTTCCAAGCTTCAAAATTGATGAATCCGGATGCACTGTAATTCCTCTCGATCTTTCCTCCGCCATACACAATAGAAGTCAGCATCATCTTCTCGTCGTACCTGTACAAGGCTCGGCCGAGGTCTCCAGGATACGTCTTTAGCAGGGGCAGCCTTTGGTCATTGAAATGTACCACATAGGAACCGGTGTTTCCTGGAGGAGTGTACAACAATTTGTAAAACCCTATCGAGACGTATGCTGTGAACGTATGGTGGGATCCTTTGGGAGTGGTGACGTATTTAAGGCCTCCATTGTCATCGTAATGATAAGTAAATTTTCGTCCGCTTGGTAAGGTGATTTTGGCAGGCTGAATGATAAAAAAAAGAATGATTATTTTTAACTCAAACGCCATTTTATTGAAACGGATTCATAATAAAGTAACAATAGTACTCTAAAATAATAATAATAAAAATAATAACAATAATTTATGTCTTTTTAATTGATTAAAAGATTTTTTAAAAATTCGACAAAATTTCTTTCGTTTTTACTGTAAAAACATTTTTTTTTTCAGTTTAATAAATAAATAAATAAATTATTATTTTTTTCATTATATTTTTACCAATAATTTCATGTTTTTATTTATGCATTTAATTATCTGTTTATTTTACCAAATATTGTGCTTTTAAGTATATGGGTGCCAAGCAGTGATATTATACATAGAAATCGGTCTCATAATGTTAAAAAAAAAACAAAAAAAACTGTTTAATTGATACGACAAATAATAAATTTTTAGTATAAGCACGAACGTTACAGTACTATGTTGTACAAAATTGTGAGAACTAAACCAAAAGAACTGAACATAACAATGACATAACTGCCTTAAACAAAAAATTCCCAGAAAAAGCTGCATGAAGCAAAACAAGGAAATATATTGCCTCAAAAGTAGATGTTCTTTCCTTCAGAAATACATCTACTCAAAGCTTTACTCTTTTCCAAAATTGAATTTTTCTCAAGTTTTGCTCATTTAATTTTTAAATTATGGAACTTTGTGAAAAATTCTTTTTCTTGACAAGAAACTAGACGAAATAGTGTGAAAAAATTAACAAATAGCATAAAAAAGTTTTAACGCACTTCTCTGTGAAAGTACACATCTCTAGTTGAAATATTTTTCCAAATTCAGTTTATGTTTTAAACAGAAAAACACAAAATGTGAAGAATTGTTTTATATCAAAAGATCTATAGCAATATTTTATTAATTTCGTTATTTAGCATTTAAGTAATAAAGTTGATGTTAAACGCCTCCATTTATATATTCATAGTTAAATTGAGGGCCAAATACGTTATGGACGAGTGACAAATTTGTGAATCTACAAAATGAAAGATTTTATCTTCAGAAATCAGTAAGAACCCTCCCCCCTCCAGTCACTAAGTCAGGCTGATTAAGTTGATAATGTGTTATATATTCAACAAAAGCTAATAAACTTAAAATCTTGCAAATACTTGTACATAAAGGAAAAACTGAAGTAAACAGACAAATAATTTTTTTTTAAAGAAGGGAAAAAAAGCAACAATAACTACTCGTTGAATAAGAAGAAAGGGAAGAACAACGAAAATGAAGTTAATTATTGGCAAGTAATAGTTACCGTTGTTTTCAACTCATAGGAATATTTCATTGCTGAGTTATCTGGACTTTTGATTTCAGTCAAATGGCCCATCCGGTCGTACGCATAGGTCTCAGATAGTGGTCCCTGTTGCCACCCACTAAGCCTTCCCAGTCGTTCATACATCAGATTCAAAGGCAGCCTGGTGTCTGTTGGAAGCCACTGAACAGGACGGGAAAAACTGTCGTACTGTACTACTAAAAAGGGACGGCGAGAGCTATTGTACAGGATTTCTCGTCCCGCTACCCAATCATACTCGACTGTAAGAAGCTGCGTGTCATTTACCTGTAAAGAAAAATACGTACATAAGAAGTTGAAAAATGAAATTTAATGTATGTTCGAATACAGTCACTGGTGATTAACTCGATGCGATTTAATAGAACTAACGGTTGGGGGAAAAGTAATGAAATCTTCCCATGAACACTCATCGTGACGTCATCAAATAAACCGGTGATGTCATTGAATCAGCCAATTGGTGCAACCGGTTACTGTATTTGAACATACCCTTATGTATGGCATTCAGACCGATTCTCATACACTTCAGATTAATTTCGCTATCGTTTTAAACTAAATCACGCACTGAAAAAAAGGTAAAGTTTTGCAGTAGAAAAAAAAAAGAACGTTGTGGTTAGTTCGCTGAATGAATAAACAGCTTTAATTTGCGGGGTCGAACCTAGATCTCGTTGATCGCAGAATGACTTTCCAGCCGAAAGGCGTCCGTTGGAATAGCGGCAATTTAGAATTATACGCTTTACATCAACAGTCACTTGGCGTACAAACTGGCGCTGCAATCACTTATTTTTTCTGGTAAAATTAACTGTAAAAGTTTACTGTTCTGTAAATACTGCGTTTTACAGTATGATTAACCAAAAGGCTTACTGAATTTTTAACACTGCGAGATTAATTTCATATCATATTGCTGAATCGCATGTTATTTTGTACGTGACTGGTGAAAATAACTGGGGAAGAAGTTCGACCAGCAACAATGACTAGAGTAGAAGAAATAACATAATTTGCACGTGTAGAAACAATAAATCATTGCTATTTTTTTAACTTAGAAAAAAAATATATTAATTTAATGCTTGGCATCCTATTAGCATTCAACTTTAAAGTACGCCTTTCACCAAGATACATTACGCATTTTTAATTGACATCTCCAAGACTTTTGTAGCAACGTTCTATGTAACAATATCTTATTTTCATGGTCTCGTCACTGGAGCTCTTCATATGGCTCCTGTTCCAGAAGTCTCAGATTTCTCAACTCCTTCATACATCTATATTTACATTGACAACTCGAAATCCGATCTTATATCCAGTCAGGGGGTCGAAAAATAGCACAAACGGAGACCTTGAGCGAATGCAGAGGGTGTTTAAATGATATTTCTTAGTTCTCGGCAAGGTAGAAAGTAAGAAAGTCACCTACCGCCAAACCGATGCTGTGACTCTAAAACTTTGAACAGTGACCTTGACAATGTTACCCTCTTTTTAAGAAGTTCACTGCCTTGGGCAAGTAAACAGCAGTATCTGCAGAAATGAGGTTTTGAGACATTTGAAGAAACGCGTTTTGAATTAAAAACTAATGTTTGGGAAATATCGAAATTAGACTTTTTTTTTTCCCGCGAAACGTTTCGACGTTTTTCAAAGACTAAACCAAATAAGCAAACTTTTACAGTAAAGCTAACGTACAATAGACGACAAAAATGAAAAAAAAAAAAAAATGAAAAATTTGCATTTACTGCCCTTTACCTGCCCATGGCAGTTCAGTGAAAATAGGTTTGGGTGCGTCCTTTTGCAAACTACTATGCGAAGATAACAAAACTCAACCCACAACATTTACCTTTCCCTATATTACCTCCAATATCTTTACTCTTACCAACTTAACCAAATTGCGATTTACAAGATCTTTAAAAATACCATAAGTAATTCTCCAAATCTCAGAATAACTACTTGACTCTCAGACAGCAATATCAGAAATAAAAGCATGATTTTAGAAGCAAAAGAAGATGAATTAATTCATCCAAATGCAGTGCAAAGGTATGAGTTTTAAATATTTATTATTGAGGATGAAATCAAGCACTGGAATTGAAAATATTTAGGACAAGCCTCGAAAAAAACATGAAAATTTAATGAAGAATAAACATTGTTTTTCGTTTTGCGTATTCCAATTTTCAATTAAGATTTTAAATCCGGGATTTTTTTCGAAATTATTTGTGCAACTTACTTTAATTATTAACCTTATTAGGCATAATAGAGTAATATTAATTAAAAAGGAACTTTTTTTTGAAAACACTTTGGAAGAGAAATGAAGAAAAACTCCTCAAATAACAATAGAGTAGAAGGATTTTTTTTTTTTTTTTTTGAATAATAAAAATGTCATACAAAAAGTGCAAAGAATAAAAAAATTACTTGTGGAATTTCTTTGAATTTGAAGCACCACTTGCCCTTTCAGTAACTTTGAATGAGTTTCTGGGGAATGATTCTTTTGTTTCATTTCATGAAAGAAATCCACTTGAACAATGGTCGGATTCTTTATTAATGATACAATAGCAATTGAAAAAAAAAAACACCCAGTTGAGTTCAATTATTTAATAACCTGATTAAGCAGGGAGCTTACCACAAGTTGCATTAAAATCAAAAGAACGATTTCATATTCATTGAATTCTGTTGCGTTGGAGAATTTCTTCCAACTTCATAAGTCATATAAATAATGCATTCGCATATATTAATAAATTATGTGCGTCTAAGAATATTACGATGATTAATTTTTCAGATTTAATTCTGGAATATTTTGCCAAGAAATCCAAACAATAATAATCTTGGATATATATTTCATTTGATGAATTTTTCATACGATATAATAACGTGTTAAATACGAATAAAAAGATGTGAGTCATTCTTCCCGGTAGTATTGTTTCATTTTCATGAGACTCCTTTTTACATTCGCGATGTAGCTTTGAAAATAATCAACAAAAAGAGATAAATTAATTACTTTCTCTTCGAAATATTTCGCCTTTAATTGATGGTGCATTGTAATTGCATCGTAAGAATATCTACGAAAATGAAAGATGAATAAATTTTGAATAATTTATTTGGGTAATCGGATGTTTACATTGTTATTTTGCACTTTGTATGCCAAGCAATCTTCGGTTGTATTTTCAGTTATATTTTACTGTTTTCATAATCTTAAATACAAAAGTTTGACCGGAAATCTCTCTATAAAATGTTTGCTTACAAATTTGAACTGGAATATGTCTGACACACAGGGAAGCAAATATATATGAATATGAAACAAAACAGCCCGAACGCCTTCATTTACAGTAGGGCATTCGGACGACGTACCCAAAAGCTTCAACTTGTAAGAAATCTCCAAATTACATACCAGCATACAATTACTTAGTGCACTGTGGAACAACAATTTGGTTGCACTTGCTTATGACTAACTTTCGACCTCTGAAGAGTCAAACATTGTCTCTAACTGTTAGATTATCACGTCAAGTTTTTAGCAAACTATAGCTCAAAGCGACCAATTCACAAAAAAGCACATCTTTAAAAATATAGGACAAAAGAAAATACTTTTAGGTAAGAGGCGATTACATTGCATTCGCAAAATCGCAATACAGGAAAAAAAAAAAACTTTTTGCATGCACCTGTAGCAGATTTACCGTGTCACAAGTTTCGCTATTCAGAAGAGCTCTCACGACGATTGGGGTCCCAAAGAATATTTAAAAGTGCGCACGATGTTTTAAGCAATTCTGTGACAAACAAAGGACTTCGGAGAAGCTTTCCGACTGGCGCCCCACTTGTAAATATGCTGCCGATGAACACGGAAGTATGCATTCCTGACTTTTTTATTTTCTTTTGCCTTGGAAATCAAGGGCATTAACATTTGTCACCATTTTAGAAACAAAACACTTAATTTATTTTTAAGGTAGGCGGACAAAAATGTTCTTCAATATTCATTGCACCTTTCTAAAACTTTATACGATTATTAAATATGACATAAATAACACATTTTGACTACTCATTTGTTGAAAAAAAATCTATAGGTTTTTTTCAATAAAAACGCCATATTTTTTAGCAAAAAAAAAAAACACACAATTTTCTTAACACTTCAGGTGACTTCATTTTTTTAATTTTAAAAACTTTTACTGTCTATCTCTTCGTTACATACCAGAGAGTGATATAACCCGCCAATTGTGATATAAGTAACTAAAAACAGATTGTATGAGTAAATGTTGGAAAAAAATCCCTCGAAAAACGTGCTTTTTGCCCCCAACGTTTCATTGACCATTATTTCAAAACTACATATAGCGTGAACATTATTTTTTCGAGGTTTACATCACAGTAATATGCTCAATTACCATTTTTGCAAAGTTTCATATCATTACAGTTAATACTTTTCCCGCTAGAGCTGTTTGCGTGAATAAAAACATTTAAAACGTGGTTATGAGAAAATCAAGAAAGAATACCTTTCAGTTATAAGCAGTTCATTTTACTGTCGTAAATTTCTTCTAGTTTTAGTCATCAATAAAAAAAATGCAGATTCAGAAAGAACACTGGGGCTCTCTAAATTTCTCAAAGTCTCAAAATCTATTTTTTTTTTTCGAAAATTAGGGCGTTTGCCTACCTTAAAAATCGTTTGTGTCGGCCTGTATAAGAGCAGCAGGGCTTCCTGTGATATGTACCCTCCCGCGGAAAGTAGGTACATTCACATAAATAAAAGAGAAACCTTAAATGTTTTTTGAAAGAAATCGTAATATTTTTAGAAATTTATGAAATATATCTGCCGAAAAGCATCGAAAGAAATTAAATTGCAAGTAAAAAAATATATATATTTACTTGCATTTTAATTTCGGCATATTTCCGGCATTCCACGTTGCAGGCAGGATGATTAAAAAATAATCTGTTACATATCTTCAATTTTTCTGTTGTCCGCAAGTGCAGGATGATTTGAATAGTCATACAACGACAAACTACGAAAATAGCCAAAACATACCCAATAAGCAGGCGAATCGTTTAATTTTCTGTGTTCTTCATCTCGTAAATACTTTTTTTCTGCCGTTGTTGTAGTTGTTGATGTGCCAATACTTGGTGAGACCAAAGAAGGCTGTCTTCATGCTTGGCATTGTAATTTTAAAACTAGTTGAGTTCTTCTGCTGACAAGTATGATTGGACAATGAAGGGATTAGTGGGAAAGTCCGCGGGAAGAAATGGTTAGATAAGTAGGCTACCTAGCCTATCCCCTTTCACCTTGTTTGCGGGGCATAAATAATGTGTTCCCACAATAGAAAGAGGGGTTAGTTTTTACTATTTGAATGACTCCCTTTCTCTACTAGTGGTTTAGCTTTACAATAGTTGTTGAAGTCTTCACATAATTACTTTTATATTCATTTCAAAGGATCAATTTATTTTAATAAACCATAGCTTGGCGGTTTGACTTTTTTTTTTTCTTTCATATATATATATATCTTGTCCCTTTAAAAGTTTAAAAGTTAAATTAACTCCATAAATAGTGCAAATACGTAGAAAAATCAATAATAAAGGTACGAAATCTCAATGACGCAATTGAGCCAAATTTGAGTTGTTTATTTTGAAAATGGGGCAACTACATTTAAAAAAAAAATGATAATAGTAATTACATAGAAAAGTTAACATGATCCCTTAATCTGAAATAATTTGGAGTCAATAAAAATAAATAAATAATTTAGAAAAAAAAGATTGAAATTGATTAGTGATAAATAAAAATAAATCAGAATTATTATGTTTAGGACAAGAAAGTTTTTGCTCTTCACTAATATACTTGCTATTATTCCCTACCTTACCTTAAGTGCCTGAAATACCCTTCACATTGCAGTAAATAATAATGAATTGAAAATAATACATTTACTTCTTGCCTAATTCAACTTAAACTGCTCAAATACTGAGAAATGCATAAATAAACTTAGATAACTCGAAAGACGATTGGGTGCAATAATAATAACAAGGAAATATTAAGATCTGCGAAAAAAAGTCGATCAAAGCATAAAATTAACTTTCTGTTTACTTAAATAAAATTAGTAAGAAAATATTTTGTTTTCATTACTCAAATTTTTGCAGAAGAACATTCTCGTTTAATACGTTTTTGTATTTATGTATTTTCATTTTATCGAGACACCCGAGGAGAAATCAAGAAAAAAAAAAGAAGCTTAATGCTTTTTGCATCGTTTTAATTTTTTTGGGTGCGAAAAGTCAGTTTGATTGGAATATATCTTTTGTTCCCAATGTCTACATGCAAATTCAAGATTTTGGGAGAATGTAACTTTTTGTTTACAGCCTGTCTCTTTGCTGACAGTATAATTTTCAAAAGTGTAATCGTTCTTTATTTTTAACTAGTGGTACCCGCACGGCTTTGCCTGTAATAGAAAAATTAAAAGATCTTTTGGTTCGCCTGTATATTTACAAATAATGTATAGTGAATTTTCTCGTCAAATGGCTTGAACCCATGTTACGGTTCCACGTTATGATAATTTCGTAATTTACTCGTCCATCTTATGATAATTTTGTTCTTAAAATTTAATAGAAAAAGAACCACATCGAATTTTCGAAAAATCGCTTCGAGGTGCACACCCCCTGCTACAAATTAATTCTGTGCCAAATTTCATGAAAATCGGACGAACGGTCTAGGCGCTATGCTCGTGACAGAGATCCTGACATACAGAGATCCGGACAGAGAGATTTTAAGCTTTATTATTAGTAATAAAGATATATTTTTAAAAGAAATGGTCTTGCGCAGATATGCATGGGAAAATAGCTTAGAACTAAAATGGATGAACTGTAACATGTCTAATTTCATTCTTTGTTTTAAAAAATAACTGAAGAGACAAAACGAAGCATTTTTTTTTTTCATTTGAAAGCTTATGATAAAAAATATTAAATAAATGCACAATATTCCGCTAATTTGAACCTTTGTATATTATCTATTAGCTACAAAATGTTTAGAATTCTTGTAAGAGGTTTAAATCAGTTCCTCCTTTTCTGTTTTCTTTTTAAATTTCTTATTTACCATGTTGTCAGTTAAATACATTTCCATTCTTTTCGAATTCAACTGCAGGAAAAACTGGAAAGATTACAACTTTCCCAGGTGCAGCAACATATATTTGTCAAATTTGAACCACACCTTGTGATACCTGCCATCGAAAACCACAAGGCTCATCCAAAACCCAAACGCTACAAACTCTTAAACTGCGATAGCATTCGCTCCAAAGCAAAATCCCTTTAAATTTCGTAAAATGTATTCGAAAGTAAATTCATTCAAACAATAACAATGGAGGCGTAAGAAAAGGTAATTCTGGAAATGTAGATCTTTGAGGAGAGGGGGGGGGGTAAGTCGATTTTAGAAGGGGGTGAGGCACAGAACGGAAGTTTTCGCTTTTTCGCTCCCAAGTTGAACTGGCAAACTGAGCGTGAAACAATAGAAGTGTTTCCAGGCGTAGTGAGACGTAACAAAAAAGATTTTTCTTACTGTATTTTTTTAGTGTTTTGATTGCGTCAGCATTGGTGATTTCTTGAGGGAAATAGCGAAAGTGGGGAGAACCACATTTTTTTTATTCCTGCACTTGTTCTTTTCGCTCCGTATTTTCAAATACATAGCTCTCTTAAGAAGAAAATTTCGTCTGTTTTGCGAAAAAATCAGGTAGGCCATAAAAGATATCAGTGAGGGTTTGGAAATATACACTTTTTTTTTTCTAGTTATCTCTGCTCAGACAAAGCCTAGAATATTTTCTCCGAGTCTGTTTTGAAAGGCTAATGTGCTTTTAGATTCGAAAATTGCATTTCAAACTGACTCGTTCGGTCTGCAGTGTAATTCCTGAAACATTATTTCAGAAACTTACGCTTGCTGTATTTTTCTTTTTTTTTCCTCCCGTATTTTTGGGTTTTCACCTTTATTGCTTCACTCAAACAAAATCTTACTATTTTCAATATAAGGTTGTTTTTCGTACACTTTTGAAAATGTTCGCCATAAAATTCATTTATTTCGTGGCGTGTTTAGGAATACATTTCAGCTTTTTCTTATCTTTCGTTTAATTGCTAACATTACTTCTATATGTTAAATAACACTTGATTCTTATCAAGAATTAATTCTAATTTTAATTAATTAATTCAATTTTGTTGCGATTGTTTCTTTTTCTTTTGAAACATTGTTTCAATCTTTTAAACTGTTAAATGAAAGTAAGCATTTTGATTGCGAAACAGATTTTCGTTCAACTCAAATAGTGTTTGAATTTCATTATACTGAAAGTTCTGTACTGCATTTGATCTGTATGCGACTAGTTTTATTGCCCAAGAACGGTGTTTCTCTTCGTTTGGGGGGGGGGGGGAGAGGGTAGACAATAAAAAACCAGAATTTTCACCAGGTGGAGGGAGTAGGAGGGGGAGGTTATAACAACATGCGCATGTATTCTTGCCTTCAATTAAACGCTTTTCACAAAAGTATTCAGTGAACTTTAACTAAATGACTACATAATTAACTTACTACATTAGTATTGGCTCTATAACTCAAAACCACGAGTTCTGAGGGGTTATCTCATTACTGTGCTGCCTCATCGCATTATACTACTGTAGTTAAATGCAAATAGAAGGATGACACATTATTTTTAATTGTACACAAATTCGTCTAAGAATAGTATTATGATGTGCTGATTATCTGAGATTGGCGAGTCGTTCCACAGCAAAATGAATAACTTAGTTTTAATATAAATTGAAAAAATACTGATAAAAACGAAAATGCTTACTTATACATTTATCCTGCGCTGCTAACTAGTATTTCCCTATTATCTGATCCCCAATTATTCAAGTTTTTGCTTTAATTGAGCTAATCAAACGTCTCAGTTCTTTTTTCCTGTATTTTTTTTTATTTTTAAAACTAACGTGCAAAAAAAAAATTGAAAATTTTCTACCAAATACTCAGGAAAACGAGCTCCAACATAATAAATCCCTTATCTTTCTCAGTGTCACACACCTTTCCATCCAGCCCTTTCTTTTGCATCAACATTATGTAAAACAAAAACAATTAAGGACTTTTTTGAAGTAAAAACTGTTTTATTCTCCTCAAATATGCTCTTTACGTGTTTTTAAGTAAGCTTTTTGATGATAATATGTATTATATGAGGCAGTGAGAAGCAAAGGGAAGTAAATGGACATTTTCAAGTTTTGAGTAAAACGCGTTTTAAGTTGCGGTTATTGGAGGCTTTCATTGAAATTTTTTTCTTTATCATGATGTGTAGCAGCGCCTACCATGGCTACTAGTACTATTTCTAACCCAAAACAGAAGATATGTCAACTTTCATTTGTACTGGTTATCTTCAAAGTTTTAATTTTGGCACTTACATCTAATTGCTTCTCACTGCCTCCTATGTAGTAGGCTGATATAAATATCGTATTTGTAAAATACGAAACATTACATTTATAGCTACTACTCTTTTTCGTTCCTTTTTTTTTACTCTTCGCTTTAACGGAGTTTTTCAGTTATCCGAGTTAGTCGTAGTCCTTGGATGATCTGGAATATATTATTTACTACAATAAAATCTCGATTTCACGTCCCCCGAATCTATATAATTTTTCCTCACTTTTAACGTTTTTTCATCGAGCCCCATCAGTTTTGCTGCTATGTATTTCCCGTTTTTACATTCTTACTGTACTTGACACTTTTTTAGCCCAGTCCCTTGAGAAATGTAAAATCGGGGTTTCACTCTATATACACGTACAGATTCATTGAAAAAATTAAAAATTGAATCTGAAAATTAAAAATTGAATCTGTCCAAAGAAAGTGTTCTTACCACAAGCGCACGTTCAACAGCCACCACGGTCCTTTCTTTGTCCTTTTTGTTGAACTTTATATCGTAACTCCAGGAGGACACAGTACTGGTCTCGTCCCCTTCGAAAGATGTTAGGCGCAAAGGGATGGGGAACATTCCTGCTTGAACAGGTAGTGTGCCCGTCAGAACAGGATGTGGTGCAGATTCCCAGACGAGGCCCTGCTGCCATGGTGTTTCTACTTCGATTACGCCATCTTGGTGAATCGTTGTTTCAACTGGAGCAGCCCCTGGAAAGAAAAACAAAAATTACAATGCTTCTTTGCACCGTTGTTGAACTATTGTTCCTAGTAAGATGAATAAATATCTTTGTGCTGAACAGTAAAGTAAGACAAAACAACGTTAGAAGAAGCACAAATTTGCAAATTACAGCAGACACGTGTTTCGGCGTTACAGGGAACGCCTTTTTCAATGCAAAAAATAATGAGCTTATGGATGAAAAGACATCCGACAAAAGCATATCATATTAAGTATCATATTAACACATAGATACACGGCAAGTGGGTGTGGTTGTTTACGCAGGAATCTTTGCGAAGAAAGGGAAACCACGTGATTTGGCTATCCACCGAAGAGTGTTTCGCATTGCTGTGTTGATTCTCGTAGGGATTTGAATAGTCATCGATTTTAATATTTTGCCATCTGCCAAAAACGTTTTGGCAAATTTATTTTCTGTCATCCTCAAGCGCATAATTTACAGATTAATAGATAAGTTTTTTTTTTTTTTTGTTTTTAATATCTACAGTAAGTAAATTGTTGAGTTATGTCAATTTAAAAATGGTTCTAAAGGTTGCACTAAAGGTGCTTCCAAAGGTTGTGTCAAAACCGTACACAGCGGTAAAATTCTTTGATCTTGTCCGAGGGTAGTAAAACTGGTCGCCTCTACTCCTCCTTCAGCGCAAAAAAAAGTGACTGTGATAAATGTAAGTGCGGCGTTGTTATCATGATAACTATAAGTGCGGCGTTGCCACTATCATAACTGTAAGTGCGGCGTAAAAGGACGAATTACTTTTAACACCACATTTTCATTATTGGAGAATAGTTTTTAAAAATAAAATGAGACAAACGCATATCTGATACAATATTTAATATAGTAGCCTAGGATCCCGCTGAAATTACAGTAACAGAAGATGACAATATTTCCTAAAGAGCAGCTCAAAAAAGATACTCTTGGTTATGCTCTGAATATCATGAACCATATTTCAAAAAAAGAAAAAAAGTTAGGAGAGTTTTTTTAGTGCGGAAAAGAATCAGTATTAATTTGAGTAGTTTTGCAATTGCTACGTAGATGGCGCTAGGTACTCAAAACTAGGAGTAGTGATTTAAAGTACAAATCTCAAAATTATTTTAAAAAACAAACAAACAATAACAACAAAAATGTTGTTAACCTTTTTATTTAACTAGAATGTAACGGGAATCAAGAAGAATTCAGAAAGGTTTGTTTTTTGAATACAAAACTTCAAACCCTTCCTCCCCCTAACCTTACTTGCAGTTTTCATAAGAGTATTGCAATCTGCACTATATATATATATATATATATATATATATATATATATATATATATATATATATATATATATATATATATATATATATATATATATATATATATATATATATATATATATATATATTTAAATGTTGAAGTCAGATTTTATGATCTCTTTGGAATCATGGCAGAATAAAAATTCACAAATCGAAAAAACTTTAGTAATAAGACAATATTTGTATAATGTACATGCGTAGAAAGTAAGTTATATTGAAAATAAAGGTAAAGGTGTTGAATAAACTGAATGTGTATGTTACATTACAATTATTTTCCTCTACTAAACTATTTTCTTACTTTGATTCTGGCGTCACGCATAAAATAAATCGTTAACTTTAATTTCCTTGAATGCTTTTCAAGCACAATCCATTCACTTTAGTTACATTAATAAAAGCATTATTATTGTCTCTTGTCTCAAAGTGAAAAAAAAAAAAAAAAACCGAGAAGGAGGGATATATGAGCCAGTACTTATTTAAAAAAGGTTGAGATATAAGTTTGCAAAAATTTTGAAACATTATGAAACCGGATTAAAAATCAGTGCGGTTTGAAAAAAAAAAGACTCGCAAGAAAGTCGATTTTTTTTCGCAGCAAATTTAAAAAGAAATCAAAACAAGATATGTAGATGACGCTTTAAGGCGAGGCACTTCATCAGATTTATGGAACTTAGTCCAGCTATAGAAGGGCCTGATACACGTGGATTTTTTGATCATTTTTAGAATGTTATCACAACGCGATCGAGCTTTACCAGTACAGTATTTCTATTTAAACGGAGAGTCAGAAACTATTGCTTAAATATTTGCAATCGTGATAGGACGGAAGACGAGGAATGACATGATATATTACGCTAAATTAAAGGGCTGTGTTATCTGTTTTTCGTTTCATGCAGACTAATACACCGCCACATTATGCCAATCCAGTGACATATCTCCTACTAAGTACTTTTGATGAACCCAGCGTCAACAGCTGAAGTTGTAAGATCTGCTTCAACGATCTGTTGACCTAGCTCCCAACGACTTCTGATCGAGTGGTAACTTTAATTGTACTGAGCAACCCCTTCAAGATTAGCAAAATTTAAGTATTCCAACTGTCTTGAAGTTCTTACATGCCTTGCACAGTTCGGGAATTTTCTTGTTGGAAGCAATTATCAGAGCAGAAATAAGTGAAATGTGCGTACTGTTTTTCGGTTACCTTTTTTTTTTTTTTCTTTGGTACTCAAATAATCCCATCTTTTTTGTGAGCAATGAATTTTTAAACCGAACATTTATATTTGCTGTTTCTTCCTTTTTATTAAATTTAGAAATTTAAAAAAACTTTCATTTCATTTTATCATATATATATATATATATATATATATATATATATATATATATATATATATATATATATATATATATATATATATATATATATATATATATATATATATATATATATCTGTAATGCATAAATGCAGTTGAACTCGGTTAATACGAACTGTCAAAAATCCACGAATTTGTTCGTATTAGCCGTTATTCGTAACAACCGTGAACGAGTGATACCGTGAAAAATCGAAGAGATACTTTATTACATTTAAAAAATTTTACTACAAATACATACAATGTAATTTAACTATTAATACATTCAGAAAAAATCACTTATTTCCTATAAAACAATGTGTTTGGAAAATATCGAAAAAGGAAGATAATAATCGGAAATCGCGGAATAGGTTGTAATCCACACAATGGAAAATGAACAGTTTTATCTTCAAGTAAATTGCAATGTCCGCGGGTAAACAAATGTACAGGCTTTATTTTATATGCAAATTATTTAATATTTCTTTCTCAATACACTATAGGGCTTCTACACCTGATAAAATGATAAATAATTTCTAAAAAAGAGAATTACAGTATTCAACTCCGAACATTTTAAGTAAAGAGGACGGAAATAGTTGTTCTTCATAACCGATACTTTCAATTTAATGTACGTATTATATGAGACATTTTTATTGTAATTAGACAGCAAACCAAACTTGACGAACAAAATGTTCATTTTATCCGTGATTTCGTATTAAAAGTGATCTTATTAAGCAAGTTCAACTGTATTTTTTTTACGGAAAACGCTGTTTAAAAAATGATTGAACTTCAACATTTTATTTTGAAAAAATTTGAATAACCAACAAAGATTAAAACAAAAACAAAAACGAAAAAAAAAGAAAAGAGAGATAAACAAGACTTGTGAATAAATTTTACTCAAAATAACATTAAATTTGCGATGCTAATGATTATTTATCGTTGAGCACTGCTGATTTTTAACTTTTGAAGATTAAATGTCCGTGTTTCAACATTCGTAGTGTGAAACTTTTAATTAAAATAGCAATATTTTGGACTCTGTTTTCAATTATTTTTCCTGAATGATTGCTTGCGTCTTAAGTTGTGAGGGAAAAAGTTAGAGTAATAACTAAAAAAAAAAAAAAAATATCAATTCATCTTAAATGAAGAGTGGGTCTTAGAAATAATAATACAGATTAAAGGAGACACGGATAAAAATAATACGCAGAGAAACTTTAATTCGAAATGAAAATTTATGCGCGTTATTTCTAAGTTCTTGAGATTAAAGTGTACGCTGGCAAAACTGAATAAATTAATAACAAGCCACAAAAAAGCTCTTTATAACATTTTTTTCTGATTTTTTTATTTTATTTTAATCTTCGAAGAAATATGTAATAAGGGGGAAGAAGATGATAACTATACCAAACATCCCCAATGATTCCTTTTTGCAAAAAAGAAAAAAAAGGTCGTAGCATTTTGAAATTATTAATTTTTCTTTTTTCTTTCAGCTCTTTCATTTCATGTGGTTTCTTTCAATAGGCAGGAAAAAAAAGTTGAGCATAAGAAAATTAATAAGTATCTATGGCCCTCTGTTTTTACGTTAATTACAGTTCTTGGCAAAACAAAAATCAACATATAAAAACATATTTTCATTTGAAAAATGAAAGGGAAGGAGCTCCTCGATCTTATGAAGCACAAAGAAAATAAAATACTGGATATTAAAAAGGACGTTTTTCTTACTTTAAAGTACTTGGAGTTTCTTTTTTGCATTGTCGCATTAGATTAATGAGCATAAAGCAGCTAACAATGAATAGGCAGGACTTGTACGGAGAAAGTCTCATCAGTCTTTATTTTTATTTAAATCTTATTAGGGTAATACGGTGAATGTTGACTTTGCATTGTATATATTCTCTTTCATCAAGTATAAGTCGTCGTTTTCAGAAATAATTTCTTTAAGATATTATGATATTTTAAGTCATTCGTAATATCGTCCGACTATTTACGAAAGCATTTCTCCTTTAAATTGTAAAATTTGGAGACTTTTTGAGTGTTAAACGAATCATTTAAAGGCAGTTCCGTTTCTGCCTTTAAATATTAGGGAAAAGTTAAGTCAAGATATATAGCGGAAAACTACTTATTCATTTGAATCTGAAAAACATAAACTCGAAGTGGTATAAAATAACCGATGAAATAAATAATTTTCAATTTGAAAATAGGTAATTTGATTTCAATCAAAATTTCTCACTGTTCAGGTATAGGATTTTATGTTTGGAAAATTCTATACATAAGCTGTAAATTACTGCCAAAGTCGAAAGCTGAAGCAAAGTTACCTACCTCCTGCATATAAAAAAAAGTAAAAATAGCAATACTTTCAGAATTAAATGCGTTTTATCGGGTTTTTCTGCGTATGTTGAATTTGTGACAATATTTGCTTTAATTTGTAAATTTTTCGCTTAAATTCACTAAATAAATAAATGAAACAACAGGAATTGAATTGTCTGATTGTTCCATAATTACTGCCAAAAATTGAACATACATAAAAAAAGAAATACCCTCAAAAGATGTTAGCAAACCGAAACGTCATTTAACCGCGTAAACATAAATTAAAACCAAAATACGCTTCATAATTTTGGTTAAAAAATTTAAATGTCTCTCCCGCACTGTTCTCTTGCACTGGCCAGATGTTTTTTGGGATCCCATTGTAGGTAAAACTTACAATTGTATTGCCATTGGTTAAAAGAATTTTCGCCATTTGGGGTTCCTAAAACAGCGGGGACTCCATGACCTGTTGGCCTATTCAGTAATCAAGCCCTGCTGGAGGTGCGATATACGACTAGCTCGAATATGATATCCAGATTTTGCAGTTTCACTCTTATTGGGGTCAAACAGTTCAAAACTGACATAACCGAGCTGCATGGGATCAGATGTTCCATCAATCTGCAATATCTATAAATGCTGCAATCGGGTCCTCGGTATTTGCTAGTATAGTTTCTATACGTTGATGAAACAAATGCTCAAGGCCTCATCTTACCGGAGTCAAATAATGACAAAACGCACATAGTAAGCATGTGATGCATGTGTAACATCAGCAACATTAACTTAATTCAACAGTTTTATAAAACATATAGTTTTTGTGAGTAAGTGCACTATTCGAAAATTAAACTAACAGCAGGGAATAAAGTATTGACTACATACCTTTAAGTAACCAAAAATAAGAAGTCATTGAAAAAAGAAATACGTATATGTACTACAAAAAACATGCAGCGAAAAAAAAAAAAAAAGGAGAAACCAAAAAAAGGTAATAAACATGGAAATATATAAATAAAAATACCTCCATCAATCGCAACCGACTTATTTAAAGTATTAATATTTATTCAGAAGCAAGTTGTATTTCCCACTACTGAAATGATAGTACTTTTACATTAGAATGAAGACTTTTGTGTCAATTTATCCCAAGTTCCGAAAAAGAACTCAACTATGCACACGATTAACTAATTATACACCAGAGCATCTCATAACAGGTAGGTGTACTATTTTCACTGTTAGCCTTAAAATATTGATAATAAATTAAATTACAGACTGTAAATATATTAAGACGGCTCTTTGCAAAATACAAATTTTATCAAGTTAATTATCATTAAATTCATATCATTTTCAAAGAAAGTACTCCCTCAAAAGGTATTATTGAACAAACAGATGTGAGTATACTAACAATTTTCGAGGGATCTTGAGGTATGTCTGAAGATGAAAATAGAAATATTCTTTTCTTCAGTACTTTCTAAATTAATAATAAAATATACGCTGGGAAAAGGAGTAAAATTGCATACATATTTTGAAATTCAGAAAATTTTAGTACAAGTTTTCTTTGTACGCACACCTTTCATAATATTAGCGTATAAACATGCATTTTACAGCAACTCTGAAATTATGAAAGGAGCAAGCGAAATTCTCAGTTTATCACCGTTTATTTTTGAAAATAATAGCATTTTTGCTTAAAAATTCTCATATGCAGGAAGTTAAAAAAATGTATACTATGAGTTCTTAGTTGTTCAGATAAGAACTGAATACCCTTCAAATTTTGTACAACAAATGTTTCTCATTTATTAAAGATTAAAGGACACTTTTCAATAACAGAAAATTTAATAATCAGCAGCTGTCATTTGTTTTGGAGAGTTCTGACGCAGCAAATCATGAGTAGGCTTAAATTGGCAATGCAGAAGACACTCAAATATTTTATCTGCCATGTTTTCAAGCAGCTCTTGTCAAAGGGTAAATACTTAACAGGAGACAGAAGCTGGAAAATGGACATTTTGCAAGTGATATGCTGGAACTGAGCGGGCAAACTGAAAGGCGATGATCGAGACTTGACATAAATGGGAGCACAACTTCAGTTCTTGTTTTCCGTTTTATTTGAACTTTTACTTATTTTACAGAGCTCAGGGGCACTGAAATACGTTTGGAAGGCTATGGGATATCCACGTTTTTTTTTTTTTTTTTGTTAGACATTTAGCTCTGGTGATTATTATACACATAATTGCAAATACTATGCAGGCGAAACAACCGAGAGAGTACGAATCTGAATGAAAAATGTCTGCAATGTTTCAAATTATTTGGTTAGTCATAATGACGGTCAGTTGAAAAAAAAAAGAGTGTAACCTGCTTGACGTTTTCAAAATATGCCTTACTCATTAGTTAAGATCATATCGGGTGCATGTATTGAACAAATTTATGATATTTTGTGGAATGTACCATATATTTCGTCGCAGCTTTTCTAATAACCGTTATTAAGTATTTTACCAAGCATACCACGCTGCATGTCCTAAAATTTATAAACGTATTTTGGCAGAAATTGATTGACGATATTGGAACACAAGATTTAATATTCTTTACGGACTGTTTATGAGTTACACATTTTTCTCGGTGGCTCTTTCATCGTCGGTACGTCCCTTCAATCTCTCCATTGTAACCTCAAAATGGGCTCTAATATTCAAGCATCGGTTAACGCTGGGAGCTCTAGTTAACACGACTGCTTGGATTGCTGGCATCAGCGAGAAGGGATAAAATTAAGGGAGTGAAGACTTTCATTCGTAAAGCAAAGACACCAAGTCACGTTATGAGTTTTAAAGAGAAGCATTCGAAGAAATCAGGTTTCCGCACGTTCATGACGTATTCTTATTAATTTTACAACGTTTTCCGGAAACGTCTGTTACTGCACTCTATGGCGTGGGGGGGGGGGGGGTGCTGTTCACAAATGATGACACGCTTTGTAGTTGGAGGGAGGTCCGTGAAACTGTGAGTTTGTGACAAGGAAGAGAGGAGGTAACATGAAGTGTGACATCACTCCTTTTTTTAATAAAATTATGTTTATGAATAGCGTGACGTGTGACAAAGGGGGGGTGAGGTAAAGTTTGACACCTTGTGACGACTAAGAGAGGACGGGGGGGGGGGGCTAAAATATGGAAGCAAGAGTGACATCATATATGGACAGCCCTGGTTGCAAAGCAGGTACGCTTCTCTCGTATTTACCAGCAGATTCAAACCTCAATTAGACATCCAAACTGTTGCTGTAAGCCTATTGTTTCTAATGATAAGGTTTCAATTGACCGCTTGGTTACCTGACAAACACTCGAGTTGACTGGTGAATACGACAGTCAGTAAACCATGCTGACGTCTCAGACATTTCGAGCTCACTAACTACAGGTGCGCTGTGACACTAACACTGTTTCCCTGAGCATATCTCAACCAATCAGAGAGCGGGAAAAATATATATTTCCTAACTTTCGAGACATAATGTGTATATTTCATACTTAAAGTTATAATTGACTAAAATATTTATTTAAAAAACGGAACACATAAAATTACAGATATGCAGTTTTTCTTTTCCCCTCTTAAAAAAAAATTCTTTTAATCTCTCTGAAAGTAAGAAAAAACCTAATAAAACGCCAACAAAGAAGCATCATATATTAGCAACATTGCTATCATATTTCATGAAACACAACACACAGCCTTTGATATGATTATTTTTAATGGCTTTCCCCGACATTTAATCCGAGGAAAAAACAAACAGCAACGAGAAACTGCACCGGGAAATAAAAACAAAAGTGATTAAAATATTGTGTGACTCAAATTTTTCATTTTCTTATCTCTGGCACTTCTAGAGCTTTAGAGTGAAAAAAGATACCTTAAACTGAGATAAAAAAAATATTAAGGAATGTTAGCAAGAAACCATACGCAAAATGGAACGTTCTTATATTTTTACTGAGCTTTCCAGCTTAATGCTTTTTACAGCTATTTTTTATATGAAATAAAGTGAGAAAAAAAGAAAAAAAATGCGACTCTTACTAACTTAGGCCCAAAGAAAATTGCCATTTAATCCTTCTTTGGCACAGCGCGTTTAACTTCTCATCCCAGGGGTTACAGCTTAGCTTTTATTTTTCGCTTAAGAAAGCGATGAAATTCAGGAAAGAAAGAACGAAGAAGTGCCCCATGTTTTGGATATAAGTGGCGTAACGAAATAAAAATAATAAGTCTGAAAGTAATAAGGGTGGGAATAATAATAACCTTGCAATTAAGAAGTAAGGATGTTTTCAACAGTCGAAATATAAAATGAATAGTGCCTTAAAGATTTTTAAAATTTTTACTAATACAATTTTCTTATTTGGTTATCTATTTTCTTAATTGGTTTCGTTGTTTCCTTCATTCAAAAGTACTACTTTTAGTCACTCAAATTAATAGAATAGCCAAAAAAAAAAAAGAATAAATAATAATAATGATAATAATAAAATAAAATAAATAACATGGAGTCAGAAAAACTTATTTTCCCAACAGTTATTTTCTGTTTAAATTTTTAAAATGTCCGATTTTGGAAATAGAGCGTAGTCTTTGGCGTCACAAGAGGCATTCGGCACACCACTCCATTGCCGCGCTAAATGTTTACGCTTTGCTGTCAACCGCGTTATCAGGTCATGGTAATTCGCGCTGTGCGCTAATGGCATCAGTGAATGGCATTTAATCACTTCTGATGTCATGTGCAGAAGCGTAAAAGATGAATTTCGATCTGCGCACCAATAAAAAATATTTAAAAAGAATATTAAACTTTGTCAAATTATTTAAAAAAGGTTCAAATCCTATGTTTTTAAGCATACTCTTTCAAAAAAGAAAAAACTTTTAAAATTTCGGAAACGTACGCATTGAAGTTCTCAATCTGTGGAGGGCAAATTTGCTGAATTTTGTTGTCACTATAATAACCGTTTACGGCATTATCGCCTTTTCTTTTCTTGAGATTTGTGGTTTTCATCCACATATATCTCTCAATCTGGACTTTCAGCTCGCCTACATAAAGTTAAAATATCGTGCAATGCCTTGATACTGATATGCGGTGTTGGAAATTAATATTCAAAAACTTATCAAGTCCTCCCTATGATGTTGTGAAAGTGACTATTGGTATGTGTATGTATTATATGCCAACCTGAAATATATCCCAGATTACTACAAAATAATTTGTATTTAATTCTTTGTT
This sequence comes from Uloborus diversus, assembly GCF_026930045.1. Classification (NCBI taxonomy): domain Eukaryota; kingdom Metazoa; phylum Arthropoda; class Arachnida; order Araneae; family Uloboridae; genus Uloborus; species Uloborus diversus. Next base: position 147,394,007 of record NC_072732.1, read on the forward strand.
TCAGGAGCTCAAATAATGTCAAACTAATTTTAGTTTGAATTTATTATTTTCGTGTAATAACAGTATGTAATTATGTATGTAATAACAGCATATATGGGTAATAACAGTAATTAATTTTGGGAAGAAAATATTCAAATTTTAATCTAATAACCAACTTTTTCTATCCAAACTCAGCTTCAGTTTTAAATTCTAATTTTGCAACTGCAATACTTGTTTCACATAATACAGTGCTGGCCAAATTATTAAACTAAGACAGTTTTAAAAGCAAATTCTTTATTGATTACGTGACTATAGACACATTAACGAACAGTGAAATAATTATCTAATATTTAGTATGCATTCCCTTGTTCTTGATGAGCATTTGAAGTCTTTTTGACATATTTTTCTCAAGGTTTACACCATTTATTAACTTTTTAAAAAATGAGGTAAAAAATTGTTTATGCTCACTTTTATATATACTCACATACACGCACTCATTAGTTACCTTAAACTAACTTTAAATATAACAGAACACACTAATAAAAAGAACTAGTGAACTGTTTAAGCTGATTGAGATTATGTTCCTGGTAGGTAGATAAACAAAGAACAGAAACAAAGCAGACAGTGCTGCCACCTGCAAACATTAAATTATGCTAAAATAACGTAATAATCAGTGTACAGTATGTACTGTACTTTAACAGTAAAATAAATAGTATTTTAGTACAAATAGTGTACAAAAAAACAAAAAAAAAAAAAAAAACTCTTTAGTCTAATAATTTGGCCAGCACTGTATTTTGATGTTGGCGGAAAAGACGACATACCATAAAAAGTTAAAACTCAAAGTTTCAATTTTAATTTCGTTAAAAAAAGCAGGTAAATGTTTTGGCTCGGTTATCTTTTTGTTTTTCTGACCCGCAATATATTTATTAAAAATTTTCGCGTTATATTTAAACTCAAATGAAATTTAATGCTTCAAAACGAGCAATCAAACGAGCCTCATTGTTATAGACCTGCTCCGATCTAATGATTTCTTTTAGGAACAAAATATTCCATGCATTTTAATTCGGGTAGTGTATCCATACATATAACGCAACTAATGCTCTTTGTTTTCTTTTATTCCCCCAGTTTCATTCCTACCCCCCTCCCATTAGTAGAAAAAAAAAGGTTATATTGATGGAAAATTTAAGCAAAACTTTTGTTTCCACACTGCCAATTGTTAATTGTTATCTGCTGAATTAATAACAACTGCATGGCCTAAAAGTTTGAGCGAATTATTATATACAAATCGTCTGCTCATATTTGTGATGAATCTTTCCTAGTAATTAAGCTGAAAGTATGTCTGGATCTCTATTTGTCTGCCTGTCTGGATGTCTGTGACGCGAATAGCAACTAGACCGTTCGACGGTTTTCATGAAATATGGCACAAAGCTAGTTTGTAGCATGAGGTGTGCACCTCGAAGCGATTTTTCAAAAATTCGATTTTGTTCTTTTTACATTCCAATTTTGAGAAAATTTTACCGAGCAAATTATCACAACGTGGACGAATATATTACGGAATTATCATAACATGGAATCGTAACATTGGCAAGCAAATGAATATAGCAAATTGGCGAGAAATTCATCATCCATTATTTGTCAATATACAGGCGAACCAAATGACCTTTTAATTTTCTACTACGGACAAAGCCGTGCGGGTACCACTAGTTAAAAATAAAATCAACACTTTATTTAAATGCAGGAAAACGGGAGTTTCAGAAAAACTAATTTGAGATTTTAAGAAACGTAACTTTTATTCGCTCAAAAAGATCAAAAAACAAGTGCAGATGCATAATTTCTAGTCCTTTCAGTTCTTGATCCCATTAATATAGACTGAAGTTTTGGTACAAATAGGAAAACGGCAGAAAATTTTGTTAAATCAGTATTTTCAAATTGCAATATAAAATGGGAAGCGCAGGAAATTAATTTCCGGCTGCTTAAATTATATCAATCGTTGATTAGAACCTATGTACTACTTATTTAATCACTACATGTGTAGCACGCAAATATTCTATTACTCCTTAATTAACAGCAGTGCATATTTTAAATACCTAATATAATTGAGTCTAAATTATTAAATTGTAATTTCTACAACATGTAATTATTATTAATACTTTTATGATTACGCTATTTCGCTGAGAACTCCTCGCTAAATTACAAAATGTAAATGTTTAGTAAGAAGATAAAACACGCTTTGATGACTATTTTGATTAAATGCCATTACTCGCATTTTGTATGCAAAAGAAATATCTTAATGAATTATGTCTAGCTTGAAGTATATTCATTAGAGTTCATATTAAATGCTCTCGTAATGAAATGTTGCCATAAATGTTTCATACGCTCATACGCAAAACAACAGTTATATATATTTGCATCAATATACAGCGTATATAAATAGTTTATCATCGCTTAAACGTTTTTGAAGGGACTTAATGAAAAAAGCGTATGAATGAAAAAAAAAAGTAAGATTGATATACGTTAATGTGTATTAGACTCTGCAGTGACCATTTTTTTAAAAATTACCATTGATAAAACATATAAAAGAAAAACGTACAAATGGTGCTTCACTGTTTATACAAACAGATGTATGACAAAATAATACAAGCACCCATTGAAAAGGGGTGCTTGTATTATTTTGCAAAAAATAATGCAAGCAATTGTATTATTTTTGACAATATATATATATATATATATATATATATATATATATATATATATATATAATTGCTAATATCAAAGAATATAGCAATTATATTACTTTAAATTATATTACTTTTTTCAAAGAATATAATACTTGACGAAAAATAACATAACATTCTTTGATAGTAAAGAAACAGAACATGCGTATCACTTCGCATTCATCTCTAAGTGGTTACGAAGGTAAGGTATGTATTAGTCGTTTAACGTCAGTCATAAGAGTTGTATGTTTGAAGTCATTGTGTTTGGAATGCGATGCACTGGCTGTTTGGTGGCTAAAGAAGCTGATTATTAGAGGCGTTCAAACAAAATTGTGTTAGCTTACACTACATCACACACAAAATGCGTTAATGTATCGTCTGAGAACTACAATAGTAGACGGGAAACAAAGCTTTCTGTGAAAAATAATTGATCCACGTAGTGGTTCAAAACAGCAAGAAATCTTTACTCCAGATACCGCCTGTACTCATCTCCCAAATTCCATTTCAGCAAGAATTGTCCAAACGAAACTAAGAAAAGTTCATGAGAAACCAGTTCTAAAATCCGCATAGAAATAAAGCCCTGGCTAGAGCCAAGACAACAGTAAATATGAGTTTGCTTTTAATTACGGAAGTGAAACAGTGCATGATAGGCAACAAAAATCACTTAAAAAAACATGCTTAATTTTCTTCCTATTTATTGTTTTTATTGATATTAATTAACATAATTAAAAACTATACAAACTTAAAAAAAAAAAAAAGAGTGAATAAAATTCAAAGCACATTGAGATTTTGATGTTTTTACAGTAGTTTCTTGCACCGGAAGTGAAAATTTTGCGAAACTATAAATATTCAGAGATGCTGATTAAGAATATGAAAAAGAAAAAAAAAATGCTTTCTTTAAAACGAGGTCCGCTTTTTCAAGCTGCAAAACGTTATTACTTAATACCCTTTTTATAGCATAAAACTTATCTAATTAAGTACTTTCGCTCATGAAACCACTTTCAATTAATTCATAACGCTGCAAAACGCAATAAAATATCTGCTCTGAAAATGAATCCTGCATATACTCTGTTCTCTTCTGGGCGAAATCAAACTTGGAACAGCACCAAAACCCACTGAGGATTAAACCATTTTGAAAGTTACGATGTGAAGATACCAACACACTGTTTCCTTTCTTCTTGAAGTAAAAAATGAAAAATTTCTTCGATTAATCGCTAATCTTCTTAGTTATTGCAATAAAAAAGAGGAAAAGAACTCACTATATCTGAGAGGAACATATTTCTTCTTGGAGCGGAATGCTCTTCAGGCAAAAAATTATAATGGATTTTATTAATCTTCTTTGAAAAAACCCACGTTATTAGACGTTTTATTCTTAAGAATAAAGGAAAGCGTTATTTAGCAAAACATGAACTTTAATGTTAACGATATTTTTTCGAAGGTTTTTTTTTTTCATCTTGTTTAAACAATGATGTTTTTTTTTCTTTTTGGTGCGTCAAAGTTATTTTTTTTTTATCTTGGGAGCAAAATTTCTTATTTTTTGAGATTTATTTATTTATTTTTTTATTTTATTTATTTATTTATTTTTTTTTTGAGAAGTTTCAAAAAAAAAAAAAAGTTTTAATATTAGATATTTTGATGAATAATACATAAACATTGATGTAAGGGGATTTGTATACTATGTGAAGCTATACAGTGCATGCATTGAAAAAATGTAGTTGCCACGAAAGCACAATCTATGACCTGTTCATTTTATGTAATGGGATATCTACTGGCTCTAAAGTATCTAAGCTCATAAGCTAAAGATCTATAGGATATAAATGATCAATTTTACCTTTATTTTAATTTGATGCGTATTTTAATGTTGCTTATATATTAATTCATGGTATACAAAAAAAAAAAAATCATTTATTAGATATGTCGAAGAATGGTACGTATGTGTGCCGTATACAGAGTATTTTTAATGACCTGTGCATTTACTTTTCCAGTAAGGTTACCAACTTATAAACTTCGTTTACGCCGATTGTAAAACTCAAAACAACGAATGAGAAGAGCCAAAAAGTGTGCATATAATTTGCAGTATTGTCCATAACCGCCTAAGATTTCCACAACTATGGATTATATATGTTTAAAAAGAAAGCTATAACTGTAGGACTTACCTTGTTGACTTACAACAGTATTCCCTTTGACAGTGACGACAGATTGTTCTCCTTTATTCTGGTCTGTTGACACAACTGATGCGCCATCAGGTCCTAAATCAAATGTTAGCACTGTCTCCTGGCCACTAGGTTTTATGACTTGGGAGAGTCGGCCATTGAGGTCGTAAACGTAAAAGAATGATCGTCCAGCTGCGTCAGATCTACTTGTTAAAAGACCATTACTGTCATAATCGAAAACAGTCTCCATATTATCAGGATCGACAAAGACTTCTAAAGTGACTTGTTTACCCATTTGTACTCGACATTTTTGACCACGCGCCGTCTCTATCGTATGTAAACTATTTCCTTGATCTCTTAAGAAAGCCACTTTGTTTCCAGATGCATCTGTAACAGCGCTAAGTTTGCCAAAACTTGTGTTCACATTGTAGTGAAAATTGTACACAGTTTTTCCCGTCAAAACATTTTTAGTCGTTATGTGCTGCCCATATTTATTAAATACGTAAATTTCATGATGCTCTGGAAATGATATTTGAAACTCATTGTTTGTGTCTTGGGAAGGCAAGTAAGGGATGGCGGATAGTATCTTTAAGGTTCCTTGATCTGCGATGTGCACTACACCATCTCCAGTAACCGTGATGGAAGTTACTGATAGAAGCCTAGTATCAACGGCTAGTTGTCCTTCTTCTTTGGTTGAACAACTGCAGTTCTGCCATTCACAGTCACATAGTCCTTCTCTTCCTGCAAAATGGAGCAATTCACCATCTGGTGTCAACATTCGAACACGGTGAACATTTTTTGCATCAACTTCTGCCAAGTACATCGTACCGGTTGGACTAAAAGTAAAGCCAATCAAGGACCACAGCATATTGCCACCAGAAATTCTTGTTCTTAACTGACTTTGTTGTGGCCTGCAGTACACTGGATGTCCAGCAATGACCATTACTCTTCTGTCCTGAGTAAGTTTAAGCACCATGTGATCATCTATGAAATACAAAGAGTTGTCCAGAGGATTGATGGCTAGATCAGTCGGCCACCTGAGCTTTGCCTAAAATAGATTAAAAATACATTTTTAATAGTAATTAAATGTTTATTCCTGATAAAGATTTTGATTCAAGTTAGTTTAGGAAATGGTGGATACCTCTTCGAGTTTCAAAGTGCCCGAGCAAGGAATAGGACGCCATTGTCGCTTGTGATGATGATCTCCAATTAAAGTATGGATAATACCTCTGCTATCCACCATTCTAATATTAGATCCATCAGCAAAGTAAAGTGTGTTATCCACTGCAACAGCCATGCCTGAAAATATTGCGTTGTAAGTATCATATATGCCCACACAGAGAGCAAGAATTTGAAAAAGAAATTCTGTAAGGTTAGAAAAAAAAAAGGATAAGTAAAATAAATAAATAAATAAATAAATAAAACTTCGACATGTCTTCATGTCTTGAGCTTAAGCTAATTTTTCTAAAACAAAAACATATCCCATACAAAAAAAAAAAAAAAATTGTAAATGACTAGCATAATTTAGGAGAACGACAAAAAATGTAGATAGAATATAATATTCCATAGAACTGTTCATTTAGTTCATAATAATAATAATAATAATAAATGGTTGAACTTCTTCTTATAATAATGCAGAGGCTTTGAAATATTAATGAAAAAATTATTTTATGTAATTTGCCATAAAGCTTAAATACCAGTGAAACTGACCATATAAAATTAATAGATTGCTTAATGATTAAAACGGAAAAAAAGAAAAAAAAATGTAGAAGCAGTCCTATAAAAAAGCAAAACAAAAAGAGTAGCAGTAAAAGAATTATGAAGTAAACTTAAAAAAAAATAAAATAAAATAAACACTTAAACTTTGAACGTCAACTGCTTTTTACAACTTTTATACAAACCAGTTTTTTTTAAAGAATGAATAAGTGTGTAGTTACCCAAAGTACAAACATAAAAACTACGCAAGACATGAAAATAACTTATTGCTTATAGTTGCTTTCCTTCTTTTATATTATAAATAAAGAGCATCATTTTTACTAAGAAAATCATAATTAAAAGCAGTATCTACCACCATAAAATAATAGCTGCAACCATTTTATTAACTGAGTTCAAGTTTTGTATATTTTTGGCGATAATTCGTTGCAACTGAGATGCATGTTTCATCAGCCTACGGTACTTTAGAAAATCTTTTGATTTTCACTACGGTAAATTATTTTGAATGAAAAATACAAACATTGTATCTAACAATACACAAAGAATATTTCAAAGCAATATACATTCTACCGCCTTTTTTCTCTTAGGTTTTTTTTAAGTTATGGAATGTATGCTGCCGTGGGCAAGTAAACGGCAGTACCTGCAAAAGTTATATTTCGAGATATTTGAAGAAACGAATTTTGAATTCAATACTAGCAATCGGAAAATGTTGAAGTTAGACTTTTTTTCGCGCTTTTATTTCAGCGGAAATCAAATAAGAAGGCTTGTTCAATGAAGCAACGTATAAATGTATGACAAAAAAAATGTATAAAAAAAAAAAAAAAAGAGGAAAGAAAAAGAAAGAGAAAGAAAAAAATAAAAATTTGCAGTTACTGCTCACGGCAGTATGGCTTTTTCAAATAAAGCACAACCACTTTCTAAACTTGAATTGCGTATCTGTACACAAATACAGCCTTCAAGCTGCGTAAAAATTTGGAAGCATAAACCGTATCTTTAGAAATACGGGAAACAAAAAAGAGTCCGTAGGAACGATTTTGCTTTCAATAAGCACAAAATAATTTACCTGCCAACAAATACGACGATTCCAGACTTAACCTTTTTCGAAGCAAATATTAACTCAATCGCAATATAAAGGCAATAGTATCACGGAACGAGCACCGAATAAAGTTTATCTACCTTTGAAAGATTCTTTTCTACCAACGAAATAAAAATAACTTGACATCGAAAAATATCTCAAGGTAAACGTCATGTCAGAAAGATAATTTTAATCCCGAGAGAAATTTCAGCGAATATTCAGACATTAGAACAACTTCCTCGCAGTTTCTAGTCAACTAAATTGAGCTTGAACCCTAAGGGCATAAGGACTTTCAGTTTTGAGCATCAATCACTTGTCTTGGAAAAATATTACCACGGCCACATAACTTTTTAAAGCTGTTTGTGCAGTCATAGTAAATCCGTTGACTAGGTCGTATCCTACTCCATATTGGGACACAGAAGTGTGAGGAAGAACTTAAAATAAGATTTAATATATTTAAACATATTTTCTGAGTTTTATGCAATTTTATGAGTTAAAGTAACTTTTCAAACTGTTTCGTTTCGTCTACTCGAAACGAAAGTATTCTGTTTTGGCATGTATAGTCATTGAATGAAATTATGAGAATTTTTATCACGCCATATTATTATTAAATAAAACTTCGTTCAAAGAGGAATATCATCTTTTTACTACATAACCAGCAGTTTTACTATACAAATTTTTTTTTTTTACTACATAGGTTTTTAAAGCGGTAATCAACGATCACTTTTAAATGTAGAATTTTCTATATAAAGTGTTAAAGTTATCCAATAGTTTTTCTTTGTTCTCATGCGATATTTTGTTTAAAATAAATACAGTCGGCTCTCTGTTTAACCGGGGGGGGGGGGAATCTTTCAAGGGATCACAAAAAATCGTCCTTAAATAGAAAACGTCAATAAATAGAATGCTTTTAACACTACAGTGGACCATCTGGGACCGTGAAAATCCGTCGTTGAATAGAGCGTCGTTAAACAGAGAGCCAACCGTATTGTGCTAAAACTATTGATGCTAGTGACAGCAAAAGCTGTTAACTACTATTTTTACAATCAATGTCCTTTTGACAGAATATATTTATAAAAGGCAACTTAGGAAACTGCTTCGATCGGTGAATAAACAAATACCACCAAAATGTCAACGACAAGTTCATGAACTTAGTTCTAGACACCTTCATGTTATCTGAAAGCATGATGCATGTAGATCTTGGTATTTCAGCTTTTTCTCCAAAACAGTACATAGCTAATTAAATATTTTACAGTTTTGTTTTGAATGAAAAACGTTGAATCAGAAAAACGTGTCAATATCTAGTTTCTGTAGCAGCGATAAAAAGCAGGGCTACGGAGTCGGAAAATAATGACCAGCTCCAACTCTTACTCCTTTACCCCAAAATTAGTTCGACTCCAACTTCACAAGCACTGGCAGAGTTGAGGACTTAGAGGGAAAATGATCAACATCAACCCTGACTCTTGAAGTTTTAAACCTTCGACACAAGACTATCCGAACTATACTACCTCATGTGACGCGTAATGATATGAACTCTGATGAAGAATATCTTCAAATAATTAAAGAAAACTTCATTTTACCGTTTATATAGCATAATTCCTTCGACTAATTCTGAATGTTTTCTAAGACACTGCTTGCCAACTATCGTTAAAAATGTCGTTAAAACAAGATTTTCCAATTATCTTTCATGAACCCATATTTTTACGCTGCAATGCAAACTTTTCGGTTTGTTTTCAGCTATATGCAGACGTTTCTGGGAAGCTGTATCTTGTATAAACAGTTTTCTTTCATGTAACTCTAAAATTTACAACGCGAAGCATCTACCACTCATTGAGAAATGCTATAAGCATGAATTTTCCCTAGCCATATTATTTGCCAAAGGCCAAAAATGGAGCAACGCAACAGATACGAACATCACCGAGTCCGCGCATTCCTTTAACACTTTGCTGCATTTCTAAATCTTAATTACAATCAAAATATCCTCATGGCAGCCGAGCAATGGGGTCATTTACGTCAAGCGCGATGATCCTATTTTTCTAACCTCCCACTCCTTACGCCGACCCCTATGCTTCCCCCGGGGACGCTCGAGCGGCGAAATGTTCTCAGACCCCGAGGCGAAATTAATCATTGGTAGCCGAGTCAGGAAGAAGTTTTAATTAATTTACGCAACTTTATTATAACAGCTGGTTATATATTTATGGATGTTATAACCCTTCCTTGGAAATGTTATAACAAGGGCGTAAACTTTTGCCGGAAATGTTCGGGAAAGAGGGAGTAGTTAATGTTACTGCAAATATTTCGTAGAACGAAAACATTGAATGGAATTTTGACTTGTCTTTCTTGGAGATAACACGAGACTGAGATAAGGGCACTTTGATATTCTTTGTGTTTTTTTTTCAATGGATATGTCTGTGTATGGTTCGAAATGAGGTCAAAGCAGTTAGGATCATGGACTGGCTTTTTTAGTTTAGTCTCTAAAAGGTTCTGCTTAGTCATAATTTTCTAATAATTCAGATAGTTTAAGCAGATATTTCAGCTGCTAAATATTACGTTAGTTATGTATTCGGTATAAAAAAATAGATAGTAAAACATTAGAGCTCTGTGGGAGGAAAGTATGGTTAAGTAAGCAAACAATTATTGAAAACTAGCTTATAGTGAAAAGTCTTCAGGAGTTTGCTATGTTAATTTGGTTTTCGCGAATGTACAGATGTTTATTTTCTCAATAGCTCAGTTAAGAGAATTGCGCAATAATCGTCTTTATTATTCTTAGTAGCACTTCATACACAAATAATAGTTCCTAAAACATAGATTGAAAGTTCAGCAAAGTATTGCAGAACAAAATATTTGGAAGCTGGGCACAGTCCAGAGAAATGCTATAGTAGTTCCTTGTGCATTGGTTGGTGAGGGCCATGACTGCAAATCACTGTATTATTTGAATTTTGGTAAAAACAACTGTATGTATATGTATAAACGTTTTATATTAAATTAGAGGGCTGTCCAACTGCAAAGAACCTACGGGCCAGAATTTTGGTCACTTATTACCTGGCACACCGCAGTTTTAAAAAGTTGAACTCTCACCTCTTATACAATAACAGTTAATAGTTAAATTATCAATTATAAAACAATGAAACAGAAGGATTATAAAACAATTTGCTTACATTTTAATGTGAAAATCGAGGTCGATCGAGCTTCCTTACAAGTGCAGGAGTGTCAGCATCGATGTTTGTCGTTGTTAGCCGAAGAAGGTCTAACAATGAACGAGAGCAAGCTCTCAATTTATTTTGCGAAATCAACAATGGGCGTAGAGTCAGTGAGGGGGCCTTTATTTTTAACCAATGGCAGCAAGTTTTCCTTATCTAAAATGTTTCTCTCTTCCCACCCTGTCTCCTCCCGCCAACGCGAGAAAATAATACTCGTATTTCCAGGAATTGTTTGAAGGCCAGCGTGCAGGTGAGAACTGCTTGACCTGTAGATGTCCTGTACCTTTTCCTCTCAATACTATAAAAGGAGTAAAAGAGCGATCAAGAGGAAATTTCGGGGACCCCGGCTTGACCAAGAATCGTAGTCTCGGATGCTTTTTGATACCATAAAATGTCGAAAAAAGAAATTGCTGAATAAGAAGTTGGCGGGCCGTACAATATGAGTTGGCTGGTCGCATGCGGCCAGCGGGTCGCCAGTTGGACAGTCCTGAGTTATACACACACACACACACACACAAAAAAAAAAAAGACGATTGTGTAAAAATTGCGCTTGTCAACTATAATACTGCGGGATTATGTACTCCCTAGTATAGGATATTTCACCATTAGATGTATCATCTCAGCTAGGACCCGATATAATTATGTGGTGTCGTAGCGTTGCGCAAAGAGAGTGATGACGTTCATTACGAAACGTAATAACGAATAATTCGTATTAAACGTTCACTTAAAGTTACGTTTTTAGTCGTATGTTTTTAAAATAAATTCCTTAAGTTACAGTTGGTCGTAGTAATTTCCAACAGTATTTTTATAAAAAGTAATGACTAGTTTTTTAGACTAGTTAAAAATTTATGACTAGTAGATATAAAATTGAGGTCGTCAAAATGTAATTTTTATGTGAAAAATATGACTAACGACGTCTATTTTTAAGCCCTGGGTACAAGGATTTATGCTCGTATGAACGCTTAGGAATCTATCTGAGTTATGAGAACATAATCAAACTTTTTTTTTTTTTTTTTTGGTTTTTACGTTGGTATTTCGCAGTAAACGTGCTGTTGATTACATGATTACAATCTACTGACTTAAAACTATCTTATTTTTTACATAGTTAAACCATTTCGTTTTTGTAGCATTTCGCAGTAAACGTGCTGCTCATTACATGATTACATAGGTACAAGTAAGCAATTGATTTAAAACTATTTAATTTTTAACCCAATTAAACCATTTCGGTTTTGGTATTTTCCACATCAGCTTTCATGAAACCATGTTATACATTAATGGCTCACTATTACCCAATACCGTTTCTCCAGAGACTATTTTTTAAAAGATGCGTCATATATTTAACATTTTAGGCAAACGTTAATTCATATTTAGTGCGCGGTAGATTTTAATTTATCGTAACTCTTCCAGAAATATTGTTACGCGTTTCAAAGAACGTTACATTATTGGTCTTAAAAAGGCTTAATTATTTCATTCAAATAAATGTATGTTCTGAAGCAGACTTCGATTTTCAGCAATGTATTTGAAGAGTTTGCGGAAAAAATATGCATATATGCTTCTAATCTTTGTCCCAAGTGCAATAACTGTGAACGTGAAATTACTCTAAATGCTTTTAGTATGCTGCTATAAAACAAAGATTATTATTGAAATTCCGATACATAATAACGATGATATTTCTAAATGGTGATACTTAAGGTAGCTGCAAATTCATATAATTGGGAAAAAGTCAAATAATTTCATTAAAAAGAAAGGTTTTCAAGTTTTACAGCTTATTTTTTTGTCTACCTTAAATATTTTAAGAACAATTAGAAATGTACCAATTTATGTATGTTGGTTTTTGCTCCACATGAATTCGTATACCACAACCTAAAGTATTTCACAAGAGTTTTAAATGACGAGACATATGCAAGTATCTACATTATTTACGAACTTTAAGTTGATGATTGGAAAAAAAAATGAGAAGGCATTCAAACTAAAAAAGTAATAACTGACATGTTAGGAAATCATTTATCTAACTAGTTACAAAAACAACATATACCATAACAATTTTGCAACACGTCATATTTAATTTATTTATTCATAGAACACAGATCCTAACATTGTCATGGAAAAAAAAGAAGCAGAACTAACTAAAGGCAGCTCTTACGAGTAATACCTAATTATTATCGAGTTCGAGTTCAAATCCAAACATAAAATTTCATTTGAAAATCACTCTAACTGCTTCCCGAGCAAAGCTCTACAGCCTTAATATATTTTGATTGAGTGCAATAAATGCGCCAGAAAGGATTATTGATTTCCTTTTTGAAGCTGTGCTGGAAATGAGAGTTCCTGTACTTTAAGCCGTGTGAATAACAACAGGTTTTCATGTCAGGTAGAAGTTGACATCTCAAAGAGCGCGGGCTTCCGGAGTGACATTTATAGAGCGTAGAAATTAAATCATACGGATGAAGATTATGATGGAGCTGGGTGGACAGCTTCCCTTTTTCTCTCTCGAAATTTAAATAACACTCGGAATGGAAATTTGATTTAAAAGCTAGGGTGCTTCAAATATGTGCTGTGTGTGTGTGGAAAAGATTTTTCCGAAAAGAAATACCTCTCTTTGAATTTAAAATTTTGCAAATCAAGGGAAATTTCCTTCGTGGAAAGTCGGTAAATATTTAAATATTCCAGAGTCTGCCGAGAAAGAGAAGTTTTCTCTGATTATTTTTATAGAGGAAAGTGGGAAACAAAACGTTGGTGTTTTCACGCGATTGTTTTAAAACCAATAAATGACATTTCTGATGGTCTATGAATGATTGCATCAATAATTTTTATATTTGAATATATTTTATGATAGAAATTTATTAGATGATACGTTAAGAATGAACTTTCAGAAAATAGTTAAACAGTTCCTTCAGTTAAACCTTATGCAATTTTTCAGACTGTTACAAACTACCAATTATAATGAGCCACTCCACGAAAAAGTCAACCCTTTGTCCTGCATGTGACGGTTCATATATTTTATTAAAAAGTAATAGTTTTAAAAGGTAATGACGTAATTTTTTGCTCAAGAAATCACACATAAGTTTTTAATTTGTTAAGCAGAAAAAACTTGTTCATTAGTATTTTCAAGTAATTTTCTTAACGAAATATGAGGTGTCCTGAGAGGGAAAAAATGGCCGTTTTCGGTGCAATGGCCTTAATATGCTTTATAGTGGGCAATAATTATTTTACCATTTTATGAAAGAATGACTTTCTTGATAATTTTTCGAGCACAGAATAAAATAGCAAAATTTTAATTTTGTACACAATTTTAGCAGTAGGGGAAGAAAACTCCATGTCTCAGGAGCAAGGGCGGAGATAGGGGGCAAGAGAGGAGCTCGAGCCCCCCCCCCCCCCTTAGAAATTTAAACTACCTTGGTTTTAGTTCTTTTCTCATTTTAAAAATTAAAAAGTCTTTCTTCTCCAGTCATTAATGAATAAGTTTAAAAAAATTCAAATTTCAGTGACTCTAATCTGTCTTGAAATCGGTTTCCATTTAGAAAATATCTAGTTAAACCATGGAGAAAGTATCTGAGCCCCCCCCCCCCCCCCAACAATTTTGCATATGTGCGCCCTTGCTCAGGAGAGATTTCTTGATATTAGCTATGATTATGAATTTTAGTATTTTAAGGTTAAGTATCAATTTTTGAATTTAAGGAGACTAAAGGTTTAAGCTATCAAATTGTTATTCCTAGTGTATTATTGTATTTTTAGAGCGCGTTTACAAATAATTTATTCAATCATATTAATATTGGATTATGTTTTTTTTTTAAATTTATGAATGAAATATTATTATGAGAACTGTCTGAGCTCTAAGGAGAATAACGGAATTTTGATTTCACGTTTATTTGTAATTCCGGCGGCTGTCGCAAAAACACCTAAATATAAATCTGCTAAAAATCACATAAGAGATAAGTTACAATTTTATATCATTTTCGGATTTAGTGCTTTAAGATTTACTAAATATTGCTTCACTGAAAGATACTAAAAGTTTCAGCAATCAATAGTTTTGTGATCGATAAACTATCTTTTTTCTAACAAATAAACTAGAAATAAAAAAAAAAAAAGTCTGAAAATTTCGGTCTTTTTAAAAAATCAAGTTGTAATTGATTTACTTATGAATGTTAAAAAATATCCTAAATTTTTCTTAATAATTTCAATCTAGAATTCAGTTTTAGAAACGAAAACATTATGAGTAAGAAACTGTAAGACTACTTAGCCAATTAAACTTTATTGTACAGTAGGAAGGGAAGTTTCGTTTGCTATTTATGGTAATTCTATATAACATACCCATTCCTGATAATTTACTTGTATTTTATCCAAGTATTTTGTTTTTTGTTCTTTTGAATGGCTAACATGAACTTGTAGTTTGTTCGCATGGTGATAATTTGACTTTTTTGAAAACTTAAGAAGTATTTTGTTAACGATATCAATCCAAGATATCGATTTTTTCTTTAGAAAACATGAAATACTGAGGTGCCAACCAAATCACAGGTATCATAAACCAAATTGATGCCAAATGCGCCGTTCCAAAGTAATTTTGAAATAAGTGTAGGGAATTTTTCCCCCCTTTCTCTTAGCAAAGTTGAAATGTTCTTTTGTGATGTTACCTGAAACTGGTTCACCATATTTTATTACCAACCATCCCCCTCTATAGATAGACTGACATATATACCCCAATTTTTCCTTGCAAAAAACCGTAAGTAGTCGCAGGTGAAAGTCGATCTTATTAAAATTGTAAATTATTTATTGTAATTTGATGTAAAATGATTACAAAAATCCAATTTTATACAACAACTCTTACAATAATTCTGCGCCCCACCCCCTTTTTTCTTTCTTTTTTAAAACGAACCAATGGGAATTTTATGGGAAATACTTAACCAAGATATTTGACGTACTTTTCAAAATAGAAGTGCATTGTTTATGAAGTATTTTTTCTTTAAATCAGAATTTGATGGAATTAAAATCAATCACTCTTTAAAATTAAAAAAAAATGAAAATGTAAAAAGTAATCAACTTATAGAGTGAGTTATGAAGTAATCTCTTAAATAATGTGATCCTCGAACCTTCAAC
The DNA here is from genome assembly GCF_026930045.1 of Uloborus diversus. Lineage (NCBI taxonomy): Eukaryota > Metazoa > Arthropoda > Arachnida > Araneae > Uloboridae > Uloborus > Uloborus diversus. Next base: position 147,409,929 of record NC_072732.1, read on the forward strand.
AGAGGTTCCTGGAGAAAGTTGAACTTAAATTTCTTAAGACACGGAATCAGAAGTTACTAATGGAAAAATCGGTTTCAAATATCATTTCAATTTCGATATTCATTAGCTTCTTATTTTTAGTGTCTCTTGAATGCTTCATCGGCCGTCTATTGCCACTCGGGCAAGTGTATGGCCCTCTTGAGGAGCCAAATCGTTTTTTTTTGGGGGGTGATCGCCCCTAGGTTGGGAACGACTGAGCTAAAACAATTATCATTTAATTTTAATACGTAGCGAAAATGTGTGCTTTTTCCAACATTACCCTTCTATAAAATAGTTCTTTATTTGGGAAATCTCTCTTTAATTGAATGAACGATTAGCCTACTATCGTTCGCAAATAAAGGGCAATAATTGCAAATTTTTTATTTATTTATTTATTTCTTTATTTATTTATTTTTTGAGTTTTTGTCATCTATTGGCTTTATTGTACAACCTTGCTTAGTTGATTTCTGCTGAAAAATTGGTTCGAAAAAAAAGTCAAATTCCAACATTCCGAGATTGTTAGTATTTAATCAAACACACATTTCTTCAAATACCTCGAAAACTCATTTCTACAGATACTGCCGTTTACTTGCCCACGACAGTATATGGCTAAAGAGTGAAATGCAATAAATTTGGGGATTAATGTAAAGAAAAAAAACAGCAAATATATATTTAATTATTTCTGCTTTCAGTCTTATTAACAAAACGGAATGAAGTAAAATTTTTAATGCCAGGCATTCCATTCGGTGTAAGAATTTCCATTCACGTTTACCTTTAGGATAGGACAGCCGGGCTTCCAAAGCTGGCTTTCCATCCCCGCAATTATCACGGTCACGTGGGAGACAACGATCTCCACTGCCAACTACCACATCAAAATTGGACTCTGGATCTTCAACTTTGTCCAGGGAATGGATTCTCAGAATTTGGTGTCTCTCCGGATCAGAGATATACAGATGACCATCCGTAGGACTTAAGGTTATATGATAATGAGTAGACATGTCTGTCGTCCTGCACAAAAATAAACATAAAATAAGCGTGAAAGTAATTTCGATTCTAATCTGCATTTATATTTTGTTTAAATATATTTTTAAAATTAGTTTGAACAAAGTCGCAATTTGTTTAGCACTCACTATGAACATTTATACGAATGTAAACTAATGTATAGACAGGTAAATGTACTTATTTTTTAATATGGATGATGCTGCACTGAAAACAAAATGAAGTTTTCAAAAATCACTACTTTTATGCTTTCAAATAGAAAGCATAAAGAAGTTCCTGAAGCCTTGTGTTTCCAATATGAGTTCTTATGCTTTCAAATAGTGCACTGAATTATTTTGTACTTAAAAATGAGTACATAATTCGGTTAATACTAAATTTTGAAATTATTACGTACCAAAAAATGAGCACAAATGCTTCAAAAATGAGCACATATTGTTTCATTAATAAGTACGCGCAAGGTTTCAAAAATGAGTATTTGATGGCCTCAAATTTGAAAACCACATCGTCGGAGCCATTCTAGTATGCCTATTTTCTGCCAGTAACAAGAAACAAAAAACCCTCTAAACGTCAATAACCTTCCTGAAATCAAACTAGAATCTTACTGACGAATTCATAAAACTTTCCAATAAAAGCCAGTCACTTCATTCAATTTATTAGGTGTTTCACTTTGAACTCTGTTACGGCTCTTCCAGATTGACTGGACCCTCGGACCAAGGTTAAATACAGTCTCTGGGCTCTGTAGCTTTGCAGAAAGTGCAAGTAAATAATCTTTCTGGTATTCGAAAATAATTCTGTTTTTTAAACTTTGGCCATAATTGCTAAAATGCTTTAAACACCTTCCTGGTAAACCAAGAAGGTTCCAAGCCGTTACTATAAACGTATCCAAGTTTACTTTGAAAATTGCTTATTTATTCCAGAATTGTGGCTGGCTTTCATTGGGAAGTTTTATGATTCGTCAGTAAAAGTCCAGTTTGATTTCAGGGAGGTTACTGACTTTTAGCGGTAAACGTTTTTGTTTTTTGTCAGAAGTGTTACTGGCGGAAAGTAGCTGCTCATTATTTTGCAAGATTTTTTTTTTTTTTTTTTACAATGAAAGAGTGAGGTGATAATTTAGAAACTGAAACCGATGTACCACATGTTTCGGAAAATCTAGAAGTAGCTTATGATCTCTGTTGTGCAGGTCCTTTACAGAACGAAAAATAAATTGCATTTCGTAAAAATTACTTAACACTTAGCTACTTATTTTTAGTAGAAACAATAATAGTAAATGTTTAAAAAGTGCACTACTGTTTGAAAATGAAATTAGCAACAAACCTCATTCTAAATATCGTATAAACTTGACCGCTAGTTGTAATTCGCCGGATAAGATTGAAATCTCCTACGTAAACGCTGCCATCAGGACCTGATGTCAGAGCAACTGGAGCCAAAAGTCGCGCTTCTCTCGCCATGCCGTTGCATTCAGGGCAGAGCATAGGTCTCTGATGACCTGTGCCCATCAAAGTCGAAATGACTCTCGGCTGTTGTCTAAAGTATATTGTAGTGCCATCGCCTTTCTGGAGAACACCTAAGTAAAGGGGGGAAAAATAGAAGTGAGAAGACTCGATTCAAACCTTAGTAATAGAACAGGGTTTCTTAAAATGTGTTCCGCGGAACACTAGGGTTCCATGGAGATCACTCGAGGGTTCCGTTTCCATCCAAAACTTCAATTAGTCACTTCTAAAATAGTGACTCTAATAAAAACGAGGTTCGAGTGAAGTGTTTTATGAGTATTTTCCGACTGAACGGCTTAGAAAATATCAATAGTGGATTAAAGAGCTCTTATTTTTGAAACAAAAAAAAACATTCCCAGAATGTTGCATATAAACTATAATATTAAGGAAAAAAGGGGGTCCCACGGAAAGTTGAAATTCAAAAGGATTCCACTTATCAAACAAATCAAGAAACACTGTAATAGAGTACTATCCCGTTACAAAAAATTTCATGGGACTGCACATTTTGGACGTTGTAAGGGAGATCAGCAAAATATAAAATGAATTAAATTACACTCCAAATGTTGAATTACAAGTAATTCTTTTGTTAGGAATATAAAAATATAATTTGTCGATCAAAATAAGCAGCTAAAAAAGGTTAAATAAATATACTTCTTCCTCCAACAGTGTTAGTTGGAGAGTAAGAAAATTACAAGTCCGTTCCATTGCGAGAGCTAAGGCAACATTGCATGCAAATACCGAAATGTTCGTTACGTTGTCCGTATACTACAGTTTCACCCTTATTTAGGAAGATCAATCAGAAATATCTACGAAAGAGCTGAATCTCATTTTGGTTGTATAAGATGTAATTAATCCGCATTTCTGTATCAGTGAATTAAGTTAAACTAATAACTTATAAGAGAAATCATAAACAAACGCGTTTTTGACCTTTAAATGACGCAATTTTCAGCCACACCAAACGTATTCATTTTTGTGTATGACATTTTTCTACAATGTAATTTTCTTAAATGACTCATACTAATGCATGTTGCCATTTTTATTTCAATTAAAACTAGCAAATAATTTTTACATATTTTTAAATAATGTCGAAGAATTTAAATATAACCAATTGCTAGTCTTTGAATAATGTGTAGTTAAGTTACACGATAATATTGAAATTTGTTATGAATATTTATTTAAAACGACAAAAAAAAAAAAAAAAAAAAGTAAATTTGAATTATATCTTCCTTAGAGCAGTCATAAATACCACTTTTCTGCATCAAAGCATAATCTGCAGTTCCTGACTGTTAAATTCAATCAATGGATACATATTTGTTTTGCCATTAATTCTGCAATGCATTAGTACGCATCAAAACACAAGAATATTTAATTAAATAATTCCTTTCTAACTTGACGCTACGCCTTGTCTCGACATTTAATTAAAGACAGCAACAAAACACCCATAAACAAGCAGTGGTAAAATGTAACATTTGGACAAAATTTTCATTCGAGTCTGAATATATGTTGGAAGTATGCTTTATGTATTTTTGCTTTCTAAAGTATTAAAATAATCAGTCATTTATTTAAGTAAGATTTTACAAAATAACTCTGAAATGTTGAATTTTAATATTTTTGTTGATTGTACTTCGTTATACGCACAATTTGCTTTGGAAAAACTCTGGTAGAAATTGCATAGAGTTAAAAGTAAACAATACGAATTATTATTATTACATTTAGTTAACTATTACACTTTGTTAAAATGTTCTGTTCGAAATTTTCCATAATTATGCTTCCACTTTTCATAATGCTTGTGAGCATCGGTAATTCATTCCATTTTTTGCATATTTTCATTGTTAGTTTGTGTTATACTTAAATATACTTTGAGAATAAAGACTGTTTCTGCAATCATTGTAAGCGTATTTTTCGAGGTTGAATCTGCAAACAGAAAGGTAAGGGTACAGAGTGACTAGAGAATGAACACATTCCAGTGAATAAAGAGTTTCCTATTGAAAAAAAATGTTTCTTAAACATGTTTTAAAGGTTTTTTTCTTTCTTTTCTGAGATTCAGTGGCAGTGGTAACATCTTTCTAAACAGCTCTAAAAAGGAAATAATTAGATAGTACTGTGTTTGTCTAATGATTGATCGTGCTCTTGTACTGGGTTGCTGAACATTTTTTCATTTCAATCCCCCCAAAAAAACATGAAGCAGAACCGCAAAAGTTCTCCCAAATTTTAAAAAAATAACTACACTTATCAACTTGGTACAGTTGTTACCGAAGTAAAAATTTTTTTAAAATGAAGTTAAGAAAATACCGTTTCAACGATGCCAATACAGCATATTATCCATTTTAACGAAATGAATTTTCAGCCCAGATTTAGTTTCCATTACATTACTTAGTACCAGTAGAACTAAATTCCCGCTACAACGAACAAAACTTGGGGTGCCTCGAAGTTCATTGTAACGGGATTTCACTGTATTTCTTTTAATCTCTTTGTTGTATGTCAACATCCGATATAACAGTAGCTGTGGAGTCGAAGTCGAACTGAGTTTCGGCTAAAGAGTTAGAGTCGGGAGTCAAAGGCTTTTAAATTCCAAGAGTCGGAGTCAGACTCTGATTAGGGATAAAGGAAAGAGTCGAATGCACTGAAGTTCTAGAAGGCGGAGTTGATCATTTTCTCTTCCCCGACTCGGCAACCCTGATGGATAAAAGACCCTTTTGCGGTTTGTTTTGCTTTTAAAAATCTGGAGTCTGTTTCTCTCTTCGGCTTCCGATCTTTTTAAACGCCCGACGATAACGGCCATTTGCAAAGTTACATCTTGTTTATGACTATTATTTCCCCTAACTTAGATCTAACGTAAGACAACTAGCTTAACTATTGAGGGATGGAACCAACAGTCGTTTGGACACGAGTTTGAAGGTAAGAGAATTTTTTACCAGTCTCCTGTACCAATGGCGAACTTCTAAAGGTCTAAGTATAGGACTTTCGGGTCCAGCGTTAGCAAACTTCTACTTCAGGTACTCCTGATGAGCCTTTTCTATATCTAGCATTGAATCCAACATACTTCCATCGCGGTTTTCGTATCATTTGCTCTTAAAAAACTTTTATGATTTCATATTTACGTGTCATAATTATTCCCTTTTCCGTTAATTTTCTTCAATTAAATGGGTGGCGGGAAAAACGTTGTATGTATAGGTTTTAAACAATTTTTTTTCAGTGGAAAAACGATGAATATAGTCCAGAGAATGAATCATCTGTGCTTTTAGTTCGTTTACTCTGCCAGAAAATGCGCTAGTTGGCTTTGGCCTTGAAAATAAAAAGTGTTCATAATTGATGGAAGAACGTTATTGCACTAAGCAGATTCGTTTTTCGGCTGTAGTGTAAAGTTGTTGTTTTCAACAAACAACTTTTTTCCCGCCACTCATTCAACTGATTAAACATATTTTTTTAGGATTGCTTACCAGTTACTGGTTATCTGACCATTCATGAAGTTAGTTTGGAGTGTAGGTTCTCGTTAATAAGATAATTAAACGCCTTACATTGTTTTTTTTTTTTTTTTTTACTGTGACGCAATACAGCTGTCTCAGTAAGCTACTTATAATAACCCTTTTTTCTTTTTTGTCTTTTCCCCTTTATTTATTTATTTATTTATTTTTTTGCGATGAAGTTCTGAAGTATTACGGCGCAAATCACATATTCATGTGACAATTTGTTACTTTCCTATGACATTTTAAAGTGTAGGAACAACTTTTCGGAGACTATATTGAATGAAGACAAACAATTGTTATTATTTTAGACACTTTCAATCGAGACTTTTTGTGAAGAAATTTACTTTTCCTAAGATTAAAGAAATTTCCTGAATATTAAAGCATTTTTTGTGGCAGAAAAAAATTTCATCGATAACAAGCATTTTTCTGTAAAATTCTTATTATTTTCTTCATTTTGAAATATTTTATTTTAAAATATTTCAAAGGAAGTATTTTTTTTTTCAATTAATTTAATTTCATTACCTTCATGGAAGTTATAACGGTGATGTATATCTAAGTTCCATCCTCCTAGTTCTGAGGTGTCCATATCATATCCCTTTAATGTCATAGAATGAGCGGTCCATATTACGTCACGGCACGTTCTATATTCGTAGCCGACAAACACTGTAAGATATACATAAAAATGTGTTATTCGAATCACAGACGAAAATCAGTAAAGGAAAACACAGATGTAGCAAAAGTTTAAGCTAGAAGAACTCACCTACAAAATCTACAAAAATTTAAAATTTTGTGTGGATTTTTTTTTTTTTACGAATTTTCACAAAACAGCAGTAAAGTCAAAAAATTTTCGTGGGACATTTCATAAGTTGCCGTCAGAATTGGGCATGAGGCAATTGAAAATTTTGTTACAGATTCACTATCTAGTTTTTGAATGAGAAACTGGAAAACATTTTGAGTGAGACGATTCCAGTGGTTTCATGCTGAGCCGCGGTGAAACCTCTTTTCTGGTTTCGGTTTTCAATAAAAATGTAAGCTGTGCATTTGTGAATTTTATGTTCAAAGCTTAAAAATGCAAAGCCGCCCCACTCTCCCCTATTACGATTTAAGTTCCCCAGTTGTTTCCGGACATCAAGTGTGCTTGTAGAAGGCCGAGAGAAATAGGCGGAGCGTACAAAAGTTAATTTCCGAATTACAGGTCTTTGATGTTGATCTTAACATAAATGTTTTATTGCATCAGATTCTTATTCTATGTCTTACTAAGAATAGCTTGATTGATTTTTATTGAAAGATGTTATTAAGTGGGGTTGAGTATTTGTTCCTCATCATATGCAGATCTCGTCATTATCAAAGGGCTGGCATTCATTCTTTCATGTGGTACCACTATCAGAGGACGACATTCCATGATATTTTTGACTCCGAATTTCCCCACTAGATGGTGGCACCTGGGCTATCATCGATGCGAAACTACACGAGGAATTTAATTTTCCTTGGATATTTAGAGCCAAACGAATTTTCTAAGAATAAGTACCATGCCACATGATCATGCGACATGTAAAATATATGGATCACAGACGATTCGCTGAATCTAAAAAATCTGGCGACTGACTACTTAGACCGTCGGTTATTGAAATAAAACTGAAAGGTGTAATGCATCTTTTTGAAGAATAAAAAAGATAACTTCTTCTTTTGCTTGTTACAGTTGCTACATTAAATGCATTCAGGCAGCAGACAGGATATTTTAAGAACTGTACCTGTAGTAAATTCGAATATTTTCATTAAAGAAAATGTGATTATTCAAAATCAATCTTCATCAAGAAAGAAAACAACTCAGTGATGTTAAATAACATTTTCAAAGTTATTTAGTGCTAACTAGATGAAATTATTTAACGACTGTTCACTTTGTTCATAACAGTACTAACTTTATTCTTAATAGTTAAAGTAACACAAGTGAAGTAGTGATTTTCAAAATTAGCGTTTGTTAATTAAATTTGAAACACTAAATAAACTGGAATATTTTATTTACTTTGTCAGTCGATGTATGAGAAAAATATTTATATTTTGCTGCACATAATTTTATTATCTTTTAAGTAAGTTTGAAGTTGTATCATATGAGATAATGAGCGACGATTTTCATAAAACTAATTATTTTAATTATAAATGCGGAGACTATTCTATAAAGGGATATGTGCTCAGTCAACTGGAAAATGTAATTAAATTAACCATTCTTTAAGAGCAAGACATTGTATTTAGTCCAAGAAAAACAGTCCGCAGTAAAATAGTAGTAATAAATTTTTTTGTTATTGTAATGTGTAATCAAAGTGCTCTTTAAAAAAGACTAGATGTTAATAAATGCATAAAAATAATTTGCCATAAAAACATAAGTTATATTTCTTAATTAATCACTCGCATCAATTTTTCCATCAAAAAAGCGCTGTAGTTTTTCCTTTTTTATCTTTTGAGGACTATAAGGTCTGCAGTATCATATAATATTAAAGTTTGCGGTTTTTCAGCAGTATTTTTTTTTTCTAAAATTAAGTTTATGATGTTTTAATAACATGAAAATATATATAATTTAAAAAAAATATTTGTATTTGATACTTGATGAAATAAATGGTGAACTCAAACTTGAAGGCCCAAAAGGATCTTTCAGTAAATTTGTGAGTTGAAGAAATATTTTAAATTAAATAATCAGTCTCATTTCATAAAATAATAATAAAACACACACACGCAGGAAAAAATTATTTATTGAAATGAATGAAAATTCTATGCTCGTAGAGTTTTAATATTACGATGCAACTTCAAAATATGTATTTATCTGAGTAAAATACTGTATTTTCTTAAAAATGTATTTTATAATGTTTTTATTTAAGCACAGAGCAACTGTGTCCTAAAATTAAAGTGACCTCTAAGAAAATAAGCACGCAGGCTTTAATTAAGATGATTATTTTGCTTCTCAAATTATGTTGCTTAAAATAACTGTTTAAAATTTCGAGAAGTTGTAAATGGAGTTCATTTTCCTGGAATAAACATTATTTTCAGTTATGTAAAAGTTAATTAGATTTTAAAAGTAATAGTATGCTGCTAAAAAACGCGTATTTTCTTAGCATATTTTCCCTCAAAATCCATAACTTTTAAAAAATAGTTCAGAACCTTATTATTCTTTTTTTTTACATTGAATTTATCACATGACTTAAAAAAACTAAGTTGTTCAATGCTACTGGCTTAGAAAAAAAATCTTTTAACAAAACTTGAGAAAAATCTTTTCGACTAAGATGCTTTAAAATTTGCAACTGTCTGATCTCGGAAGCTCTGATATACTCCCTGATATTAAAACTTTTTCGTACTTAATTCAAAAAAAAAAAAAAAAAAGCTTTTTTTGGTTCTGTTTATGACTTTAAAGAGTCTGAACTGCAAAAAAGTTTCTTTTTTCGCTCTTATTTCTTTTTCCGATCATCTAAAAAATGTCACGCTTCAAAAAATAGAAAGAAAATGTGATGAGAAATAAATCAATATTTGAGGGAGAAAATCTAATTAGAAGTTTTTCATCTGCGAAAAGGAGAATGCTTCTTAAAAGAAAATTAGTAGAACTTTTCGCTAAGATCTAAAGCAATTATTTTTTAGAAATGCATTATGTGTCACTTTTGAATAGTAGTTCAAGTCTCTAGAGGGTACAAGCAATATTTAATATTGCAAACATGAATTATACAATAACGAAAAAATGTTAATTACATTATGTAATTAAATATAGGTAAAAAAAAGGTCGAATTACTTTTAAGAAATGTATTTTTATGGAAGTTGATTTCGGTTATTACGACGTCGGTGAGTTAATGATGTTTATTAAGTTAAAACTGAAGGAACATTATAAACGAAGTTGATATTGCATCTAATTATGAACTTGCATTTATTGTATGCTCTAAGAACTTGTATTGAATAGATTTTTTGAAAATAAAAGTTGTAATGGATGTTTTCTGATAGCAATAAATAAGAGGGTTTTTTTTTTTTAAATTTCGAGTAATATATGTTTTTTCTAAATAATTTTCGATGGCAAAAAATATTTTTAATTAGTTGATAATCGCTCAATGATTTGTAAAGTTGTAAAGAATTAATAAAGGGATTTTTGCGGCAATTTTCGAAAAGCACTCGCAATGCGAATTGTTAGTTCAATATTCACCGATGGCGGTGAAAAATGAAATAAATGATGCCTTATTTTTGTACTTGTATGAATGATTAAGGAAGCTCCTTAAGTTAAATTATTTAAATGTTGTTTCGGAAAATCTTCGAAACTTAATTGCATAATATAGATGTACAGTCCGTATCTTTCTTAAAGTTTATACAATGAATCAAGTATTCAACATACTATGTGAATTTTTGTAGGAATATTTGCTGCAATTGATATGTCTGTTATTCATGGATTGTCTAGTAAAAGGTATCATTAATTTCATAATAATGTTTTATTCCCCGACTGAGAGTCCGATATTTCTTCACTATAGTGACCCACAAATGTTACTGAAATTTCACATTCATATGTGTTGCTGAGCTAATACAGTTCTAGGTTAAAGTCTCACAATCTACAAAATGGACAATAATTATTACAAACTAGCTAAGCAGAATCATTAAAGTTATAACTACTGGTAAAAGGATGAAAACCACAATTCTATATGACTTAATGATTTCCTTTCAACTTACATTCTCTGAATTTAAATTAGACATGATAACATTAAAAATGACATCATAGGTGAAGGAACAACGAAGTTGCAAAAATGTCACCCTTAAAACCCATACAGCCATATCTGCCAGAATATGTTTAAAAAAAAAAAGTATTCATTTGAATTTTCGGCATCTTGAATTCAAATTATGCTTTTCGCAATCACGAGCGTGTGTGTGTATGAATGCGCGTGTGTGTTTGTGTCGGCGCATGTGTGCGGGTGCGTGTGTGTGTGTGTATGTATGTGTGTGCGTGTTGTGTGTGCGTGTTGTGTATGCAGTGCTGTGTGTGTACGCGCGCGTGTGTGTGTATGTAGGCATATGTGTTTGTTTGTGGGCAGGCATGAGTGTGTGTGTGTAGGAGTGTGTGTTTGTGTCTGTGCGCAGGCATGAGTGTGTGTATGTGTGTGTAGGAGTGTGTGTTTGTGTCTGTGCGCAGGCATGAGTGTGTGTATGTGTGTGTAGGTGTGTGTGTGTTTGCTGTGTATGCGTGTGTGTGTAGGATATGAACGCAACCTGGAGACGGTTTTCGCAAGAGGAGCAGCATCGTGAGGCCGGTCAACGCGGAGCACAGTGGTTCAAAACGACAAAAAAGCGGAAAAAAACTCAATAACTTTGAATATTCTCAAAAAATGCTTTTTAAAATTGCTAAAATTGTTGCATGGTAATATTTATCTTCATGCTTGCTAATCGTATTCACTGCGAAACCCCGATTTTACGTCCCTCGAATCTACGTTTTCCCCACATTTTACGTTTTTTATCATCAGGTCCCAGTTTTTCCGTACACTAATAATATTAATTTAATCCGGATGGAAAGTTTGTTCTTTATAAACTTCCCGCATTTTACGTTTTCCCTTGGCAGTTAAAAAAAAGAGAAAAAATGTTTTAAAATTAAGAAAAGTGTTTCTCTCTGTGCATTTTTAAACATAATTCACTCTGTTGAAAGTTAATCCATGAAAACAGAAACGCTTCTGCTCCATCCGTGGCTGACCTTATGGATATTTCGGCCGCCAATGAAAATGAACAAGAAGAAGAGGAATTACAACTCGTCTCTTCTTTCAATACTGCATTTAAAAGCTTTATAATAGTGAAAGACTATTTTCTTTACCATAAAGACCAGGAAAAAAACTTTGCAAAGTGTTCCAATCTTGGAAGATGCTGTATTTACTTTGGGTTCAATAACTCATTATTACTGACTATTTTCAACCTAAACGCCCGAATTCGTTACTTAATGTGTTAGAATGAGCGAAATTGGTGTGTACAATGATGTTCTTTTCGTAAACTATCGCATTTTTACATTTTATAAGCGTCATCGTAGCAACCTTTATTACTATTATTGTTTAATTATTTGATTTTTGCTTTTTATACATTTCTCGTACTTTCCATTTTTCCATATTTTATGTTTTTGGATTTGAATTGATTTTTTCCCACATTTTATGTATTTTATGTTTGATTCAGGTCTCTGAGAAACATGAAATTGGGGTTTCTCTGTAGTTCAAATTCATTTCTGTTTTTAGTGAAAAAATATAAATTAAATCAGTCGTATGCCACACGCAAGGATTATTTATTGCAATTGATACCCTCGAACAATATTTTCTGGCAATGTTGACAAACTGAGAACAGCTTTATACTAGAATGATTTCGAAAAGGAAATCAGAAATTTCAAACGTTTAATGATTTTCTAATTTCATTGTTTTATGAACAAAATGGTTATTTAACTTTTTATATATAATTAATTATGTATGAGTTTCAAAAATTTCTTTCTCATATGTATATTCTTTAAAGCCAAACGGATCCGAAAATTGTTACTTTCAGGTTACTACTGCATTGCATGTAGAATAATGCTCCGTATTAAGCCATAACAACGTAAATCTGTTTTTAAAAAATCTTCTACATTTATTGATGAATGTTTCAAAAGTGCCAACTTTCGGAAGCAGTAAACAAATGTTTTTAGGCTCTCCTGCAAAATAGTGAAACTGTGATATATATTAGTCTGGAGCATGTCAAATTTGATGACCAATTTCTTTGATAAAAAAGTCGTCATACCTTTACGAGTTATTTTCTAACTTACTATACTGGTATTCGTAAATAGCGAAGCTCAAACAAACACATCTGCCACGACTGCAGTCGCAGGTGGTCGCAGCTAAAATGTTGTTGTTCATTTACAGGAAGGATTAAACTATTGATATACGTACATTTTAGCCCACCGGAAGCCGCCGATAAAAGTATATTTCACAATACTTTTCATTATATTTTAAAGAAAATAATGTTTTTTTTATTTCAGGTAGTTTTCAATTTCGATGAAGTTTTAATTTTTAATTACGATGTAATATGCATCCTATAAGTGTTAAAACCAATCAGAAATGACTTTTATTAAATTTTAGTCCTCCTCACTGAACGAATGAATTAAAACTGAAGTATAAAGCGTACGTCCGAAAAAAGTAAAAACATAATTGTTCAACAATCTCGGCTTATTTTTGTAAAAACAAATTTTTTTTTTCAAAAAACTCTTATGGAGTAAGTTACTACAACTCAAGGGCTAAGTAATTACGGTATGAAATATTTTTTATCTTAAAACTTAAAAATAGCTATTTTTTCTGCCCTTGAACAACTGTAAGGCGTGGCAGTGGTGCTGGCAGAGTGTGGTGGTGGGAAAATAAAATGATAAGAATTCAAAACAGTCAAATGAGAACAATAAGCAATCGTGATTGCTCAAAAAAAAAAAAAAAAAAACTATCATTTTGTTCACGAAACATACCAACATTTCATGAAGAAGTTGTGCCTTGACTGTTGTTTTTAGTGAAATCTGCTTAAAAAGGCTATAAAAGTTATTTTCAGAATGTGTGACTCTTACACATTTTTTAACAGTTTTGTATTGTGTTTTAGTGTTTTCATGAATATCTTAAAATTAATAAACATGCACTACCAAAAAATGTCCACCCCATCTTCTTAAGCTTATTGAAGTTAAAAGCTGAGAGAAAATATACTTCTAGTTCAGCTGGTATCTACCAATTCTACTTTCTAAGAGTTTAGAAAAATAAAGAGCAATAATAAAAGCTTTCTCAATCGAAGAAACCTTAATTTTCTGAACGGCATGTTATAGCGACCCCTGTAATTGGGGAAACTTCATTTTAAAAACAAACTGACATAGTTATACCAAACTGTTACTTAGTCGACACTGCTGCTAATATCCATTTTAATCTAAAAAGTATTTACTATCAAGAAAACTACCTCCAAATTAGTTCCGATGTAAATTTTAAATTAACTTTCATAAAGCAAGCGGCCGCTTTAATGGCACTTTCTTACTTCGGTTAATCTAGTTTCACAAAAGCACATAGTCTGCACCAAGAGATGCACAAAGTGTTACATCTACTTAGCTTCCGAAGCAGTATCTTGTACACACATAATATTCCAGAGCCCTCAGTGCTGACGTCGGCTCTAATTACTACCACAAATGACATCCCGTTCCGCGCGAACGTTTAAAGTGTTTCATTTCCCGTATGATAATTTTCTCTTCGTGCGAACCTCTTCATTAAAAGGTTTGCGTGGCAATGGAAAATTCCGGATACTATGTCGGTTGTTAATGTTTAGTCTGAGGGTGGCTTTTCGAGGTTTTCTTGGCATGAAAACTTTTAAAATTATCAGACACTAATGAAGGGAGTGAGAGCTGTTCGAAACTATTTTGTTGTAAATGTAGTTCAGTGGTGATGATCATCGCAAAGGTTTGCTTTTGGGGAACCAGGAAAGGAAATCAAAAATCAAGGTTGCTCATTAAATAAATTAAAATTTTGTTTTGATATTCATACTGTTGAAAAGTTTTCTTTTATTATTCCTAACATTAAAAATGTATTCCATTTTCTTAAAACTAGTTATTGTTATTATTATTTTCAATGAAACTTTTACTATTACAGTGAAATTTCTTTACAATGAACTTCAAAAGACAACAAATTTTGTTCGTTGCAACAGGAATTTTGTTGTAACGGAATTCAAACAATGTAACAGCAATTACATTGATACTGAAAATTAAATACGTTGAAACAAAAATTTCGTAGCCTTGGTATTCGCTGTAACGGGATTTCACTGTATTTGTATTTTTTGTTTTACATTATTATTATTATTATCCTTTTAATTCCTTACGTACAATAGCTTAGTAGTTCCTTATCGCAGTTTTATAAGCATAAATAATGAAACAAATGTACTTTAACTAAGGTACTGGTTAAAACCTAATAATCTTTCTATTAATATTAACAAAACAGCACTCCTTTGGAATCATTAAATATTTTACGCTTTACTACAAACTTCAAAGGAACTTCGAAATCACGTTTAGGACAAAGCCTTAAAATGCTAAGTAAATCTATAATGTACACAGCACTATATAACAAACTGAAGAACACCTGCTACAGCATTCGTATTGAGTCAATTATGCACAAGATAATCGCTTTGTGTTTTAGGGAATGCTAAATTAACTTTATATTTCGAAATTTTTTTTTTATCCACTTGGTTATTAGCTCAAATTTCAAGTAGACATAATGAGTCGTACTTAATCCTCGAATTTATGCTACTTAATAAGTAAATTAATACATAAATAAGTAAACAAAAACATTAAAAAATAGGGTAAACAATAACCCTTGCCTTAAACATAGAACATATGAGTTACTTTTTAAAGTCTGAGCTCTTTTTGACAGCAATTTAAGATGATTTAAGCAATAACAATTCCATAAACTTGGAAATCGTATGCATAGCTTACCTCTGGCTGTTGTCAAACCATACACTTTCTGTTTATAAACATTCCTCTTATTCCAGGCATAGGTGAATTTTATTTCTGGATCTGCTTCAAAAAACTTTTCAAAAAATATCCCCTCGATGATGATACGCAAATGTACCAAGCGAAGCGTGGAAGTAATGTTGCTTGGAGTGAGTTGCAAATGGATAGTCGAGAGATAGCCGTGGGCGTGACTGCTGTGGTAGACGAGATGGAGATCCGATCCGGGGATTGAAAGACTTTCCTGAAGAACCTGAAATAAAGTAGCAAACGATCATGCATTTTTATTTTGCGACATTGTGTTTATAATGATGTGGTATCCAATATTGCAATGATTATGATCGAAAATTTATTTTCTTGAAATATTTTAAAAATTTTGAATTATTTTAAAAATAAGATAATTAACATTCTTTAAATTAGTTCTATGAGTATTTATTAGCAATGCTAATGGGGTCGTTTCCAAAATTTTAAAAGTATTTTTTCTGGAAGAGCATGCTTAAAAAACATTGGATCTCACCATTTCATAAATAATTCGATTAAGTTTAATACGTATTTAAAAAAATATTTTAATCGGTGCGCTTTCATTGTTTACGTTTCTGCCGATAACAGCACAGATGAGAAAATGCCATTCACAGATTCACGAGTTCTCACGAGTTCTGGCAACGATATGATTGAAGCAAGTGTATAGATCGCAATATTTCATTCGCTTCTTGATTATTATAACGTGGGACGTCTACAAGCAGAGGCGGCAAAGTACATCATTTGTGACGTCATAAAGACCACGCAAAATCGGACTTTTTAAAAAATTAATGAAAAATTAAGCGTTGGTTTTTTTTCCTCGCTCCATGTTATTTTTTTGCTTATTCTATCAATTTCAGTGACTAAAAGTAGTACTTTGCACTGAAGGAAACAACCCCATTATAGAGGAAAATATATATCGTCGCTTAAGAGCAACAGCAGGATATCTTACTGTTATTACTGGAACTAGATGTCTTACGGTTGCTCTGAGACGACAATACTGAAGATGGTAATTGATTTACTAATAAATTTCTGTTATGTCAGTTCTGCATTTAGGTTAATGCATCCATGCTAATGTTAAGTTCTTGAGTAAAATAAGTATGAGATTTCATGAATATATATTTTGTTAATGAGTTTGAAGGGAAACTTAGCAATAATTTAAAGGAGCTGTTTATCGTTTTAAGTTTGTTTAGGTTTAACTTGGTTAGGACACATCAGTTTCAGAAAAGATATTCAAGAAAAAGAAAAAAAAATAATAATATAAAATAATAATATGAGTAAAGGGTCAGGTTGAATATAAAACAAAAATACAGTGTAGGGAAAAAAATCTTGAACACATTGATATTTTTTTTGCGAATTTTTTATGCTTCACTTAATTTATTAATACAAAATCATCTACCTATATTAACTATTGTTACTGGTTTTAATTTATTTATTCATGCTGATTTCAAAATTTGTATTAGTTTCTGGATTCTCCAAGTGTAATTTTGTAGGAAGCTAATTGCATAGGTAAAATAATAGACTGTATGCACAAAATAGCGCTATATGTATTTAAAAATAATACTGACGCACAGAAAAACGCAAAAATTAACAAATATGGTAGATTTAATATGCATTTTGAAAATTTCATAGTTGTTATAACGTTTAAAACATCAGTATTTTGTGATTCAACAGTTTGCTTGAATTGTGATTTAATACATTTTGGAATTCATTTATTTCACAAGAAGTTCTTTTGTGAGTTATATCAACAATTTTAATAACAATAGTTGAGATAGAAGAACAATTCTATAACAAAATATTTAATCATGAATACAATTTCAATAAAAAAAGTGGTTTTAGGACCCCCCCCCCCCCCTTTACATTATCAACATTTCATTTTTCATAGAAATGTATCAACAGTAAGCTATCAGTTTTCTTGACTAAGGACGATCATTTGGACAAACCAATATGATTCAGTTGCTTAAGATATTTTGACACTTATTTTTCATAAGCTTCTAAAATCCACAGAGACGTTTCAACCAATATTTTAGTGTACTTTTGGGATTGCAGTGATATATGATCTGTCATAAAGCGTTCACTCTTTTCACACTAAAATCCATTCTTACTGTAAGTTACTGGCATTATGTTAGAGTTATCAGTTACTTTAGACTAGCAACTGTGATAACTGAGTTTACCCTTGAGCACCAGAAAAAAATGCATAACTAATGATATAAACATTGCTCTCCTTTTTACTTCCTTTTACAAAAAAGAAAGTATTGTATTCGCGAAAAAAAATTTCACTCAAAAATCGACTTTTAATTTCCATTTCACTCACCCCTGAATGAATATTGAGTTTTTTTTTCGACTGGACCACACGTGGATAAGTACTTATAAACGTATAGACACGCGAAATATACATAATGATGATTCCAGAGTAAATTATAAAGAATTTTCTCGTGACGTCTGTATGTACGTAGGGGAGACCGGGGCAAGATGACTATGCTAACAATGTTCGTGGTTTATTAATTTATTTTTAAGGATAGTAAAATTAATTTTACATGAGCTGTTAGAGTAGTCCTTTGTAGTATAAAATGTGTTGCCATTTAATTTTTCAAATAAAAATAAGAAGGATATTTTTATTTTTTCATAACCTTAACGAATCGTCAACTTGCCCCAGTACTGGAGCAAGATGACTTTGACCTAGGGGCAAGATGACAACGTTGAAAAAAGTTGAACATATTTTATGTTTTGAATGTGTTACCTAGTTTTACAAATGATAACTGTGTTTTTACATCTTACTATCTAATATCAATTCTAAGTATCAAATTAAGCGTAATGCGTTGTAGCGTAATGTTCAAGTGTTAAGCTGTGCAGCTAACAATAGACACAAATGAAAATACCATTTTCATGATTGGAACATTCCTCATGCCACCACTCTTGGTTTTTACAGCTCTGGATCCATTCTTCTGTTGGAGGGTCTCAAAATTCCATTTTCCAAACAAGGAGTCTTAGAACACTATTCTTTGAATTTGATGCAACTGCATTGTTTGGTATGAATACGGGCCCACTGTAATAGACTTGGGCCTACAGGAACTTGGTCTGAGTTTTTTTTTACTCCCTTTTTAGCTTCACGAGCTTTTTTCCCCTGTTTTTTTAATAATTCTTTTTTTTTCTTCCGCTTTGCTCCTTGTTCTGACATTTTTTGATGGGTGTGCTTGTAAGAATGCTTGAGCTTCAGTTTTTGTCTTCTCGCATTGTGTTGCTTTAGGCAATGCAATGAAATCAAAAACACTAACATGCTTCTTTGGTGTATCTGAATTAGCATTTGCCATAACTTCTGCTTCGTCTGGAGGGTTTATACGTTGGTTTTCTACTCCCAAGGTCTGAGGATTAGCATTATTATTCTCAGTTTCAGAGCCAACAACGTCGTAGTCCGCTAAAAAACAAGAAAATTATGAGACTCGATACCTCATTCTTTAAACACTTTATCGGCATTTCCAACTGTAGCTGCTTTGAAGTAAGCGGTGCTCAAAAGCTCACCACTAGTTTTTCTGTGATAGTTTGTCCTTGATGAATGACCATAAAGTTGTCACATGCTTGGCTATAGTAGGCTTTTAATGGGCAGAAAAAATGTCTCATCAGGAGCTAGAGACGATGCGATGTGTGAAATGGCAACCCAACCATGATAATGTTTTTGCACTGCAATGTAAGATAGCCTGCAAAGCTATGTGAGATTTATGATTGTCAATAATCAGCAGAGCAGGAGATTATTTGCTTGATTTAATTCATTCAACTAGTCATTTGGCCAACTAGTTTATAAATAGCCCCTGGTCACCCGCTTTCGAACGATACCTACCTTGATTCAATGCGTCCTTTAGCCCCAGAGGAGAAGCGCAAGGTCGCATGGACAAACAGACAGCGTTTACAGGAATTTGATGAAGTGGCCAACATAGTTTAATAAATTCCGAAACACGGGCAATAGGCAAGCTCGTCATCTTGCCCCGCGTTGCTACCCGTCATCTTGCCCCAGACTGCCTGTTTGAACGGATTCTTCTCCATTGCCATAACAAAAGGCGATTAATTGACATTTATTCATGGTAATAGGTAGTATTTAAACTAAGTTACTCATAAATATCCAAGAGACACGATATATCCTATATGTATATGCAGCAGAGCTTACTTACACATGCATAAAAGTTATATCGTGGCAACGGTAAACAATCAGAGATTCAAAACTAACACAAATATAACGATTTCAGCGTCTCTATACTATTGCTGAACGAACAGCGGATATGAGAGCCCGTAGCATGCAGTTGATGCAGTTACGTGGTTTAAAATGGAAAAATTAAGGCATTCGTCATCTTGCCCCGGTCTCCCCTATGTATGTATGCGCGTATGTATGTCGCATAATTCAAGAACGGTAAGTCCCAGAAAGTTGAAATTTGGTACGTCGACTCCTGGTGGGGTCTAGTTGTGCACTTCTCTTTTTGGTTGCATTCGGGTGTCTCTAAAGGGTTCTTTTGCCACTTTTTGGGTGGAAATCATTGTTAATTTCGATGTAAACTCAAGTGGTGTTATAATTTGGCGGACACTTGGCGATATATCGCCAATCTTTTGGTCGCCACGTTTTGTCGCCAACATGGCGACGAATTTGGCGATTTTTTAAAAAATTTGTTTAAATTTGGCCATTGTTGATGATAGTTAGAGAGTAAACTATTGAATCACATTAAAATCGCCAGTAATGGGGAAATGACATTAAATTGGAGTAAAAGGAAGTCATGTCATGCACACATCAGCTCGTTTAAATATACTACAAAATTATGAATCAGGGTCTCCTGTCTTATTTAATGGGAATTAACTGCTTCATTTTACGGGATTATGTACTTCTCAGAAAAAATCGCAGATGAAAATAACTTATGTAATAATAAATAAATATATAAATTAATTAAAATAAATAATTATCTTAGATTTTCTTTTTTGTGGCTGAAAAAATATATCTGCTGATTGCAAAGACAATCGTAGAGAAACAAATAGGTTAGTGCTTGCACTGAAGAAATAAATTAATTCTCTTGTATCTTTGTAATTTTTTGTTATTGAAATGGTCAAATTTACTATATGTAGTACATAAGCATTTATCTATTTTCGTAGGTAATATCGTTCTACATAGTTTAAAATATATTTTCAGATTACTGATCCTAGTTTTACTGTAGTAATCGGTGCAATTCGTGTCGAAAATGTAATCCAACATTAAATACATAGCACATTTAAATTATTTCGTTTTCATTTTCTTTTTTTCACTGTTTTAAAATATCTTGCCAAAATAGACACTATAAATATGCCAATTACTTGATAGACAAGTATTATATATTTTGAAAGTTGTCCTTTACTAGAAGATGGGTTCAATGCAGAAGTGTAGCAGTTGGTGAAATGCTTTGTTTCACAGTTAAAATTGAAACTCATGTTAAAAACAACAAATCAAATTGTCACCCTAATCTTTTATTTTTTAAATGAATGGAAATATGTCTTTCAACATTAATATTTTCAGCTATATGGCTCTGTACTTTCTAATCTGTTTAATTATTTTGTTAGTAGTATAAAATTATAGATAGGAATGAAGTAAAAACTCCACTCTTGAAAAAATACTTAGTTAGTTATGAGTTGGTACAGTTAATTTGAAGAAAAAAAATATTATCAACGACTATATGAAAAGCTTACCAAAGGATATTGAAAATGGTGCAACATTCTTATAATTAAATTATAGTAAACGTAACCCTTAATTGGAGCCAACGCACCAAAAGTAACTTGGCAACGATGTGAATTAAACATTATAAGCCTTCATTACAAGTTAGTTTAATGAATCTAAAATATTTAAAGACCTAGCAGTTATTACTCTAACATTAACATCGTTGCTGTAATAGACTTTTGAAAGCGTTCAATTAAATTTGCAATATGTAATTAAAATGTTTCTTAACTTAAAAGACCATTTTTGTCCAAACAAATGATGGTATATTCCAGTAGGACAAAATTCATTAAGAACATCTCACATGGTGTATGAATAACAATGTGTATTCTAAACTACTTAATTAAAACGTTTAGTCCATTTGCGTAAAGAGAAATTTTCATCTCATAAATAAAGCAATTAAGGCAATAACGCATGTTCATTAATTTACACTTTAATCGTGTAAATGGATATAGAACACTAACATTTGCGGTCTGCGAGTATTTTAGTTTTAGTAATGTTTATATCAATCAAATTTTAGGCAATTTTGAAAACAACTAATTTATTTTATTAAAAAACTTCCCTTAACTTAGGAATATCAAACATGATTTCCGTACACATCCCATAGTGATTTTAAAACCCTGAAACGTAAATTAATTTCTTGCATAATTCGAAACAATTTTAAAAGTATGGTACTAATTCTTGGACATTGAATTGTTTGAAGCATTTGAAAATTTATTTTAGGTTCAAAGATTTACTGATGGTTGCTTTGGACAGAAAATTACCGCATAAAGGAATGCAAAGAAAGTAGAGCTATTTTACTTTGGATGTTATTATTAAATTATTATTATATTTTGAACAATACAGTTAATTGACTAGTATGAACATCGATAATTTAATATGAAAATATGGCTGATAATAGAAACACGGTCAGAAGTCAACCAAGCAAGAGCATTGCCATTGTCCTTGTTATAGCTTTGAAACCAACAGCAATCTTGTGTGAACTTAGCTGCAACTGGTTTCAAGGTAAGGAGTACTTTACTTACTCGCAACTTTTCCATTTTAAAATGGCAAAATTATAATAAATTTTTAAAAAGAATTTTAATCGTTAGTTTTTGAAAATTCAACATTCCTCTGGCGCCATAGAGTTTAAAACACAATTTAGAAATTGATGAATTTGCAGCAACAAAGAGTTAACTCCATTTTTTTGGTCGTTTGGTTCAACACGGAGTTATCTCCGGTTGATAGTTCTCAAGTTATTCGCTAGAAGGAGTTAGCTGCTTCATTCGCTTGAGGAACCATGGGCAACAACTTAAATCCAGGAGATTTCCCGACAATCAAAAAATGGAGTTAACTCTTTGTTGCTGCAAACCCTTCAATTATTAAAAACTGATACAAACGAACCTGAGTTTCTGCAATGATAGCGCTGCTTTGTGTGCATCCTCCTTCCGATACGGGCCTCCACGTCTGATAAACAATTGGTTTGGTGTGGTCATAATCGTGGTCATCGCACGATTCCGGCTGCTGTGAAAGTGATGAAGAGTCCGTGTCAGTTAGAGCTGACATTACGACAGGTTCCATGACGACTATGTCATTCCAAGGCACGAGGACTGTTCTCTTTATGGGGTGGAAGGGATTTCTTTGAAATTGGAGAGTTATTGCACTGCCGCCGTTTACCAAAATGTCAAACCTATAAAATTTGAGATAAAAGAACAAGTTCAGTTTCGCAAAAAAATAAAAAAAAAAGAACAGAAAAAAAAAGATCGCGTCTTCAGAAGTAAATTTTTTCTAAATTGTCGATTTAGAGGGATTGAATTTTTAATGATGCAAATCAGTACAATAAACATGACATTTATTTATTCAGTTGTTTCTTTCAGTCAAACCTACTACTTTTAGTCACTGAAATTGACAGAATAAGCAAAAAATAAATAAATAAATAAATAACATAGAGCGAGAAAAAGCTTTCATTTTCTCAACGCTTAGTTTTTAATTATTTTTTTTAAATGTCTGATTTTGAAAATAAGGTGGTAGGATGTACTTAGGCACATTTCTCTACCACGTTTCCACGTTATGATAATCACGAAGCGAATTAAATATTGCGTTCTACGCTTTATCAACCATATCGTTGCCAGTACATGTGAGTGTAAACAAGTGAATTAAATATTGTGCTCTGTGAATGGCATCAGTAAATGGCATTTCATCATGTCATCGACAGAAGCATAAACAATGAAAGCTCACCGATTAAAGTTTTTTTTTTTTTACAAATATTAAACTTAGTCAAATTATTTTAAAAATGGTCCGATCCTATGTTATCTTTCAAAAAAAAAAAAATACTTTTAAAACTTCGGAAACTGCCCCATTTGTTTTTAATATCCGCAAAATTATGTGTCCATGTTTTTATCATTTGAAGTAGATCGTGCAGTGCATGCTACTTTGCAATTTAATACAGTCCCGGGCACTAATACTTTTACGTTGTATTTTATGACGCTATAATAATGCTTTTTTTTTCCCTTGAATGATGTTTTCGTTCCAAATTTTATTTACGTTTTTCAAATAAATTATTAAGTGTTAAACTAAAAAAAAAGAAAAAATTAAAAAAATAAATAAAATGCCTACTGTTAAGGCAGGCATTTTTTAAAAAAATTATTGTTTCTTTCCCTTATTTCCAGGCTTTATATATTCTCTTAACATTTTGCAACTTACCACCACTTGAATGAAATACGGTAAATATTAGAACTATAAAAGATATACAGTGACTCCCAAAAGTGTTCGCACACCTTGAAATTTTCTAGCAAAACCAAAATAACGCAAAACTGAATTCGAATATAAAGTTCAATTTTTTTTTCACACCATTCCTATGCCATTCTGAATAAAACCCAGTAGTTTGTTTCAAAATATTGCCAAATTTTGTTTTTTAAATTTGTCAAAAAACGATGAGACAGAGAAAAAATACGCCGCAAAAGTCATCGTACACTGCAATATTTTCGAATAAATTCATGATTAAAATTATCATATGTGGTATTTTTATTATTTTTGCATTAGAATGACACTGTAAAGTCATTTGCCTTTAATTTTTTTGTTTATTTATTCCCTAATATTCTGCTTATTACTTTAAATGGCAGGTATGCGTTGAAAACAACAAACACGATTCAAAATTTGATTTTTTTTCCCTGACAGTAGACATAAATTGGTTTAAAATGTCTCTAAATTAGTTAATTTATACCATTCTATAGTGAAGTGCTTGATAAAATGATTTAAAGACAAGAATCGGATCGAAAACAAAGTAAGAAAAAGTCAACTGGCAAAGTTAACAAAGCGTGATCGGAGGTTTACATTTAAAAAAATTATGAACATTACACATTTGGGTGCTGAAAAAGTGTCTGCAGAATTGAATGAAACATTTTATGTTTAATTTTCACTGAAAACTGTTCGCCAAGTTCTCTGATTAGCTGGATTAAAGGGGACCTCTTCACGCAGAAATGTTCTTGTTCGTGCGAAAAACAGTAAACTGACGCTTTCCGTCGTAAAATCAATGATAAATAAGCTCAAAACGTTTTGGAAAAACGTCTTAAAATTTTGGGTTAAATTATTGATTATTAGTCAATAGAAGGAAAAATGATTAATTTAATCTTAAGAACTTAGTTGGATCAGTTAATCAGGACGGTGAAGGTGTTCTTGTGTGAGGGTGCATAACTGCATCAGGACTTGGAAATTTAGTACTTTTAGAAAAAATAATAAATCATGCTGTTCACTTAAATATTTTAAAAACAATTTTAAACTATTAGAACAAAATTTGGTAATTGGAAACAACTTTGTTTTTTATCAATATAACGATAAGAAGTACACGTTTGCGTTTGGTGCCTCAAAAATTGTCCTTTAACTTAGAAATATCTCCTCAATCGCCAGATTTTAACTTAATGGAACATATTTGGAGATATCTGGCGGCTAGATTATGAAAATAACCATTGAAACGAAAAACGAACTAGAAACAGTAAGACTCGAAGAGCGGCTGAACACTTACTCAGAAATCGCATAAAAAAGAAAGAAAAAACAATGAAATCTATTCCCAGACGTTTAAAAGCTGTTGTTGATACTGTATGATAGTCTACTAAATAATAATTTTGTAAAAAATAGATTATTTACTAATTTTGTGACATTTTTTCAAAGTGTACGAAGATTTTTGTGAGATAAAATTTCCGGCACATTTTGGTTTTTGATTTTTAAAAAAATTAGTTTTAATGTTTTATTAAAAATTTTCGTGTAGTTTTGTTAAAAATAGATCATAGATTTTGTAATTAAATACCTATTCCTAAATATTATTTCTAACCAATGCATGAGGCCTATTTCATTGAAAGTCGTAGGTGTACGAACACTTTTGGGAGTCACTGTATATGTTGATACAAGTATGTTCCACATAATAACATGGGAGTTATTTCATCTAAGTTTGACAAAATCATTTTTCAATGCATGCAAAGAATAGTAATTAAGTTAACTTTATAAAAAATACCGTTGAGCAATTTGAATTGCTTATTATCCTCACTTGACCGCTATTGACGTTCCGGTTCCTTTTTCATTGTTCCCACGTAACTTCTTGAGGTGTAACGACTTTATGTGTAATGTTAATCAAGTTTGATTGATTTTTATAATATAATGGAGTCAAATTTGTGTACAAAAATTAGGGAGTTGGTTTATACTTTCCCGACTTCCTCCTTACCTTAGGTTGGTTTATACCTTATAGTTTTGTCATGCGTTGACGAAAACTAACCGATGAACACGTGCCATCCCACTACTAACGCGCTAAGATGCTATTGCAACTCGTATGGCGAAAACATCTTTTGAAAGCAACTTGTCAGCATTCAAATAAAAAGGGCCCGAAGGGCCCGTCGCCATTTTTTTAACGAATCCTAGCAACAATATTTTTAGTAAACTTTTAGTAATTTCAAGTAAATGATAACGTACGCTTGATTTCAATGTCGTAATTTACAGATATACTTTATATTAAGGGGACCCAC
This sequence comes from Uloborus diversus, assembly GCF_026930045.1. Classification (NCBI taxonomy): domain Eukaryota; kingdom Metazoa; phylum Arthropoda; class Arachnida; order Araneae; family Uloboridae; genus Uloborus; species Uloborus diversus. Next base: position 147,436,097 of record NC_072732.1, read on the forward strand.
TGAGAAAATAACGAGCTGAAATTATTTAGTTTAAGAAAAATAAAAGGAAGTCATAACACGTATGGCTAAAACAAACCAGCCGAATCACCTATAATTGGCGAAACATCATGTGTCCAAGAAGTTGGAATATAAAAGATGAATATTTTGGTTTGGGATGCATATGGATTTTGTAGTCAAATCCTAAATGGCTGTCTATCTGTCATAATGGTTTCAATAACCTGTCTTTATCTTTTGAAAGAAAATTTATTGCACGTTACCAAGTAAATAGGCGGGACTTACCGGACGTTAAAACAGGACAAAGTATCCTACAGATCTGTACCTCAGTACCAGAAGGTCGTAAGTTCAAAAATTGCGATATTCTGTTTATTAGTGCATTGTATGTGGAAACATGTCCCACATCGAGCAATGTGAACGTAATTATTTAAAAAAAAAACATTTTTTTTAAATTTTTTAGCAGGGTCAACAGAGCAGGTGTCCCATCCTCTGCATGACAGATTATTTTTTCACTTCTACTGTAAAATTTCATAATGTGACTTACGTTCCTCTAGCTCTGAGGTACAGAAATAGCGTTAGTAAAGGGACTTTAAAAAATTGTGCAATGTAATTCCATGGTTAGCTGTTTCTTCCGATATAAACTTGAAAGAAGTCGTTTGGGGTTTACTGGATAGAATAATTTACGCAAAGACGCAATGTATCAAAACACTTAAAACAAAAACACATTTTGCGGTCAAGTCCACCCCAATGTTTGACAATATTTTTACATTAATTAGCCAATCTGGGCGTACACCTGCTACACATCCGCATTTTTTTGTCCACATTCACAAATTACGTAACATTTATAAAGGAAAAATTAGTTTTCTTCACATAAAAATGATATTTTAAATTCATTTTGCTATATAATAAAACTATGTCATCTATTTTTAACATTGCTAAGTGATAAATTTATTTTGTACAAATTTTTTTTTTAATGCTTGAAAAACTTGGTGCTCATATCATTTTGAAATCCTGTGTATAAATCTATTAAATACAAATACTCTAATTTCGATTTGTTACTCTTTGTTCGTCATTTTCTATGCAGTAACTCGTAGAAAAGAGAAACGTTTCTACTTTTATAGTTTTTTTTTAAATCAAGAAAAATTTTAAAAAATTAAAAGAAAAATCAATGGAATTCAAAATGAATACTGTCCATACATAGCAGTAAAAATATCAATGTGTTTTTAAACGAAAATATTACATTTCCGAAAAAAATCTTAGCGTTTGCTTTGAAATGATTAAAATCTAGTGAAATCCAAAGCAAATCGGGATTTTTTTTTTTTTACAGAAATTCAAAGAAAATAAAAAAAAATAAAACTTTTTGTACTCAAAATGTTAGAAGAAAATTAGACGGTATCATTCTATTTTCAGTTCAACAATAGGCTATGTTTAATATGCAGAGAAAATTATTTTTAATCATTCAAATACAAAAAAAGTAATTTCCAGGAATATATTAACTCGATAAGTAAAAATATATCTTGTGCATATTAATAGCCAACAGTTACAATAATTTTTTTTTAAATCCATTGTAATTTATGCACAGAACACAAATAACTCAAAAGCAGGGCGGATTTTTTATTCAGAAACCCTAAGAGTTATCAAAAATTATGCTTTTTTTTTATTCCCGTAACGTTTGAGCGAAATATAAAAGTAAACTTTTATTTTCATTACAAAAATGTACGATGCTTAAAATGTCAATTATAAATCTCTTTCTCGTAGTTGAAATACAGAAATAAGATGAATCTAATATTTTAGGTTCACATCTTAGAATTAATATTTAGGTTTGCTTATAGGAACCTAAATTTTAGTTCGATCAAAAAATATATATAAAAATATAACTTTATGAGTCAATTGGTATTTACGAGGCAGTGGTGGAAGGTTATAACCATCACCACGAGGTCTGCCAGTGTTTCATGTTCATTTGAATTTAATAGAAGAATGGTTTTTGAATAGGGTTTTTGAAGGGTTTAGACCTAAAAATTAAGAACTTTTGCACATTTGGAAGAGAAATTGGGAATTCTATCCATTTTTCATCCCTTCATCATCCTATATGTTAGAGGGTCTTATCAGAATTCTCAGTGTCTGTTACTGAGGGGTTGGAGCTTTTTTTGAAAATGAGCAAAGAAAAAGAGAATAAGCCAATTCAGAAGACCCAGAATCAGCCAAACGTTAGATGAGACGTTGTTACACGAGATAAAAATAGTTAAAAAAATTCTAAATACATTAAAATGCTCCGAAAATTGAGTTAATCTGAGAGCGATGTCTAAAGCATGTCTGTTATTGGTACCATTACCCTATACGTTTCTATTCCGAAACAATAAGAAATTTAAAAGTAAAATATTATTTTCATTCCAAAATTGTAAAATGCTTAAGATATCGTTGAGGTATTTATTTTATCTTTGTTCAAACACAGAATAGAGTCACTTCCGCAAATCTTGCTATGAGATTGTTCAATGAAAATTTTGAACGTATTCCTTTTACATATTTTTGTCCAATAACCTTAAAAATGGTTTTTTGACTCTAACGTAACTCATGCAACCAAGAGGGAGAATTATACATACAAGAGAAAGGATACCCTCCCCGGCCCCCAGAAATTTTAAGTGCAAAACATTATCAAAAATTAGACTCATTTTTGTTATCAGTAAAACAAGAAGGAATTGAAACAAAAAATCCTTTTCCCTTGTTCATGAAGTATACAATGCTTAAAAATAAAGTTGGGGAATCGTTTTTTGTCAGTTGAAATACAGAAAAAAGTGTCACTTTCAAGAATCTATTAGCTCGATCAATCAAAGTTCTGAAGATATCTCTTTTACATAATTTAAGCCAACAGTCTTAAACATGGTATTTTTTTTTACTCTAATGTAATTCACGCACCCAAGACTTCACAAAAAAATCTTACGCTCCGAGCAAAACGTAACAAAAAGCAGAAGACCATCGCTTCGGGCCCCCTTCGCAAGTCAGTGCTTCAGCTAAAGAACTCCCAAAGCTCGAAAAGTTGGAAACAAACGCAAGCTTCAGCTGGTAGGTTAAAAGCTCATCAATCAGAGAAGGTTGAGTTAAAAAATTCTCCTCTTTGCTCTCTACTTAAAATATCGGTTTTCCAGTTAGGGTTCTGTGATAAAATACTAGTCATAAATCATTCTAGACGTTTTGTGTCTGGGAATAGTAAAACGTACAGCTTTACTAAACATATTTCTCATTATTGGAAGGATATGATGTATGTAGAATCGAAAGTGCTGGCTCTGTTTAATATCAGAGCCGAGAGAGAAAATTGGTAGATTTTTCCCTGAGAAACAGAAAGCAGTACCGATGAATATTTTTTTTTGTTTGCTTTAATTTATCGCCTTTTCCCCTTTTCCTTAGATCCTGCAGTTAATTTACGGCGAGTAGCATTGTATTTTATCAGATTTCAACATCACAGTTAATGAAAAGAGCAATTATTTCGGATGAAAAATGTCTTGTGAAACATTGTTTGGCTTAGTGTTTCCTTGGGATTAATGTTAGTTTTGATACGACTGAAGAAATGAGTTATAACTGTTTCAAATTAAGACTCGGTGTAATTTTTTACAATTATTTTAAAGCTTTATTTGCTGTAGTGACACAATAAAAAATGTTTTGGCGGCAGCAGACCAATTTTAATTTTGATACATGAATGTATTTATGAAACGCATAATGAAATATCTGAACAATGAAATATAGGGTTCCACGATACGACTTGATGTTCGTTATATTAATATGACCATATTAAAAGCTGCCTTTTACAACTTTCGTCATTAAATTTTGTAAAAATCGCAAGTTGTGAGGTCGAGAAGGTGATTGATATTTCATGGAATGACTCATAGACCATTCCATGGAGGCCTTGGCAAGGCCAGGACGCAGGAGTTAGCCTCGCGATGGGATAAGATTACAAGGGGTCTTTTACCCCTATGAATAGTATTTTCAGAAAAATCCCGAAACACATCAACCTCAGTTTTTGTTTTGTTTTCCAATTTTCTATCATTAGTTGATTTTTTATAGTTAAAAATAAGATAATATATTATACCCTCTAAATCCAAATTATCAATTATTTTGGGGTAAATTTCACCCGTTAAAAGTGGTTATTGCCGATAATATAAAGATATTTTAAAGTGTTCTGTAGATCTGCAAAGTTTCATTTAAATCGGTGATTCACACTTGGGTAGGGTAAGTTTCTACTAGAGATAAGTAAGTTTCTTCTGTAAGTTTCTACTAAAGGGAAAAACGTTCCTTGAACGCTTTTAATTTATGATGTTTAATTGTTTTTTTTTTTCTTATCTTGATTTGTTTAATGATTTGCATTTTCAATCACTTCTACTCACATTTCTTTTTCCATTAATAAGGTCATGAATTTTTGCACGATATTCATTACGTGCATTCCGCTCTGCTTCAAAGTAATCTTTTTTTTCATTGGATTTCCTTCCTCTCCTATTTAATTTTTAAGCAACATTTTGACAGAAATTCTCTACTTTTGGAACGAAACACCCCCCCCCCCTCCCATTTATAATGAACATTTTAATTTTAATCCAAATGCAATTTTAAGTATAAAAACCTTTATTTTTGGTTAAAATTTAGCAAAATGTATTGGTTGAATGACTTTAAAAAAGAACTCTTTCCAAATGAATTGAAACAATGGATAGGAAGATATACTTCAGCAATTTCTCAAACATTGAACACCAGTGATATTAGTATAAATAAACATATTTCAACTAATCTCTATATGTTATAATGTAGAGTGATAATTTGGTATACTTTCGAGCAGGACAGTGAAAAGAACCACTTCCAACGGAAAAAAAAAAAAAAAACTGTGGACTGGCGAGTAGAACTTAATTAAACTGACAAAGGTATTTGCATAACTAACTGCAGCTTTCTTGATGGGTGTATGTGTACCAGGATCAAGTTAAAGAATGGGTCCTGGAACACCCGCATGATTACAGATATCATTCTTACATGGTTTGTTGTAGAAATATATTCCATATGTATGGAATAAGTGCACATTCTGTTTTGGAATTCTTAAGGAAGTGATTTTTCGCATTGAATTTGCCAAGTTCGGGTCGCCAACTTTTCCAAGAAAAGCAGATACCAATGTAATATTGATATGAGTTGCAACACCGATTTGAGTTATGTAGACAGAATTCTGAAAGAATCAATAAGTTTTTAGTATATTCGTTCTAGCTTAAGGGTGTAGTAGGGAATGGGATAGTAGCTTAAGAATGTTTTAAATATTGGTCGTATAAAGACTTTTCAAAACTTTATTTTAAAAAAAATATTTTTCAATGTTTCAGTTGCATCAATAAATATGAAAAACCCGATATAAGATGCCTAACTTACTAGGACCTTTTCCTTTTTCCAGAGGCTTTTGCTTGTTTTGCATACGTTTTTTCAGTCATCGTTTGGATATCGATTTGCTTCAGACATGAATCATTTTCCTTGTTTCGACCATAACCGAAGAACGATTAGAGAAACAAAAAGACTATAGTAGTATTTTAGACTGCACTATGGGAATTTTTACTATCTTAATATATAAAAATCTTCTGTGCGGACGTTTGTCACCATCAGGCTTTTAAACGGCTGGACCGATTTTGATCAATTTTTTTGTGTGTAATTAAGTTGTGGCAAGCATGGTTTTGAAGCGCGATGGATCGAATCGGAAACGTTTTTGTTAATTAATTAATTTAAACATTGGATGGTTATACCTCCCAAATGATTTATATTTATGTTAACCCTTTGTTGAGCGAGAACTGAAATAAATATTTAACCCGTTGCCAAAGGACAATAAGAAAGCCAGCTCTGCTTTTTGCAATGAAATTTCCTACTGTGATATGTCAATTGAGAACAGATGAAACGTAGAGACACAGAGAGTGAGGCCTTCTTTCATTTCTCTTTCTCTCTCTCTTTTGAAAGCAACGAGTTTAGGTCCCGTGATATATTATAAAGTAAAGTACTGGAAGGTTCACGCAAAACGTGTGTTCTGTCGCCGTAGTTGAACCACGTGACCGGATCGGTGCTTTAGGTTTACCTAACCAAATGATCAGAATGTACCGTACCTAGCAAAATTTGTTTCTCGGTTCAAATTTATCTGAGTTTTGGCATCAATGTCAAGAATACTTTAAGGATTAATAGGAAATATCCAACGTTGTTTAGCACAAATAAACAGATTTCAGAATACACGTGTTTCGAGGTTTCAAGGAACCCCTTTTTCAATTCAAAGGTGTGAGCTTCTAGATGTAAAACGTTGGATATTTCCTATTATTCCTCGGCACAAAGGTATTTATTTATTGCTTACTTTAAGGATTGTCATACTTATCAGTACATTATTAAAGGAAAAGATGATGGAATTTAAGGACGAAACAAATTTTATTTTCGTAAAGACAAATTACAACAGGGTAGTTCTGTACACAAAAGATCAGTGCAGTGGAAGATCTTGATCTTTGGTGGAAAGAACAAATCAGGCAATATATGAAGTTTTAAAAGTTTTCGTTCAAAAAATCGTACCGCTAATCGGTCGGAGTTCGCTTAGTTCACTGATCGGCTTGATTACAGTAACGTGGTGGCTTGGCGACTTTGGCTATGAACAATAGAGTTGCGTGATCATTTGTTTACATTTTAAAGCTACTGTTAATGTAATTTATTGTATTCTTTGTTTATTTGGCGAAATATTTCAAATTGCAAAGAATTTTTTTTCGTTTATAAAGTGTTTTTAGTCATTTTAGTTGAAGAATGTGTTTATTTTACATCGGAAGGGGGGGGGGGGGGTTGGTGATTTTCGCTTATTCAGAAAACTGTTTTTACCTTTATAATTTTTCTAAACGACACCCTTCCGATTGTTTTATTCTGTTTCATATGGGGGATGTTGCAGCGGGATTTCCCGTTTGTTCTAGATGGGTAGTTAGATTTTTACCCTTAATATCCGAGGACGCTTTTTATCCTTTGAGTATGACTGACGGAACAAACCATCAAGTATGGGAGAAAATATAGTTAATAGAACAATTGCTCAATGGGCATTAGATAAATCAAGTTGTAACAAATATACACATTCTGACACCATAGCAGCTTAAAACATTCTTTTTTTTTTTACTTTTTGAAACTTTTAATTTACAAAGTTTGAACAGAACAACGTCTGTCGGGTCCTCTAGTTTTTTATAATCCAGTGCGCGTATGTTTTGAGAATATAGGGAACACATGAAATGGCAATTCAAATCTGATTATTACAATAATAAAACCTTTCTCAATATATATATATATATATTCTTCGTTGTTTTTACACATAGGGTAACGGCATCAATAACAGGCATGCTTAAGACATCGCTCTCAGGTTAACTCAATTTTCTGAGACTTTTATTGTATTAAGACTTTTAAAACTATTTTTCTCTCATGCAACTACATGTCATCTAAGGTTTGACTGCGTTTGGATCCTTTGAATTATTTAATTCTATTTTTATTTGCTCCATTTAAAAAAAAAAAAACGGTACGAACCCCAGTAACTGACACCGAAAATTCTGATGATACCCAGCACCAGACAAGATGAGTAATGGACAGAATTCCCCTTTTCTCTTCAAAATGTGCAAAAGTTCTGTATTTTTAGTTGTAAGACCTTATTAAATTCAAATTAACATGAAACACCGGCAGACCTCGTGATGGCTGTTTATAACCTTCCATCACACTGCCTTGTAAATACCAACTGGCTTGAAATATGCCTTTCGATATACCCTAGATGGTTACACCATATTCATGGGTCGCAGCAACATCAGTTTTACCCGCGTAAAATTCTTATTATTTAAACCCAAACTTACGATTGTCTGTTACTGGTGCCGTTACGCTAATTGGTTTCTGTAAGTTTATAAGTCTTTAAAAACTTTTTAAAAAATGACTGAAATTTTTTTTTAACTCTAGAACGCCGTTTTAAACTGCATTCAAACAGTTAAAATACTAAGACAAATGCTAGGAAAATGAAGCAAAAAATCTTGAAATCAACGAAGTAATTAATGATACTTTCACACGATTTATGAGCGCATTCAACAAGAAGCCGGTAAGAGATTAACATTTCAAAACTGCATCAACATTGCCTGGTTTATGAGTAATAAGCAAACTAGTTTACAATCCCGGATTTCCAAACATTCTTAGCATACCGGAACGAGCTATCTTGACTGACATCGACCCAACCGAGATAATAAGTATTTACATTGGCCACTTGATAAATATTCATTCACGGGATCCAGGGATCGTCAGGATTCCCCGTCTCAGGAACGGGTCTCGATTAATTTTCGCTTTCCAATCAATAACTCGTTGAAAACGCCGAAATGTAATTTCTCAACCACCGAACCAAACGGGCAGGAATTTGCATCAAATCGATTTATTAAATCCTTGATGACATTTGAGGCACATTGGAATGCTGAAGAACACTCTATTTTTAATTCTGAAATCGATGAAGAATTTCCGAAGTTAAAGCACTGTTTCTTTTGCGTAAATTAATTAAAACTTTCGAAACTAATTTCTTACGTGGAGTACTTTTTTCGGAAAAAAACAGGGCTTGAGTCTTGCAAAAATAAATAGTTCTGAAAAAAAAAAAGTTAAAAATAAGGCGAAAAAAATAATAAAATGATTAAATGAATGATGTAAAAAGAAGTTTTTATATGTATTTAATGCTATTCAAGACTTCTTGTTCCGTTAATAATGCATCGGTTCATCGCTCCTACGCAAAGTTGTTTTTAGGAGGCATTGTAAAAGAAAATTTTTATAAATACACATTTGTTTTTTGAAAAAAAAGAAGAAGAAAAAAATCTTTTAAATACTTTTATGATTGAAAAATTTGTTGGAAGTTTTTATTTTTTTTAACAAAAAAGAAAACAAAAATCTAAATTTTTATTATTTGTTTATTTTATGTTGAAACGATTTATTTAAAGAAATAATGTTCACATTCTTGCTATACAAAGAGAAATCAGCCCTCGAAAAAATAAAAAATAAAAAAGGCACTGTTTTACGAGAAAAAACTTTCTTAATAATGTTTCTGTAAAACAATTTAAAAATGCAATTTTATTATTTTTGTATGAATGTTTTCAAAAAGAAAAAATGTGAAAAGCATTAAAAACTACTTGAGTTTTTAAATCGTCGTACATAGTCATTAAAATTCAATGTTTTAATTCTATTTTTTCCTCGTGCAAAGCTGAAAAGTTATGTTTAACTTTTCAGATAAAATAATATAATGCATCTTTTTTACTTACATTAGGCACCACGACAAAGAAATTCTCAAATGTTATTGTTAACGTAAATATAATAATCACGTTAAGATTTTTCATTTTGTGGCATATCGTTATCGATTTCTTACTCCTTGCTGAGGGGGGAAAGTGTGTAATAGAAAAAGACTGTCATAAAACCTCTAAAAGTTCAATTTTTGTTGCATTTAAATAATTTATAAATTAATTAACTCAAAAGTACTAATAAGGCATTAAGGAAAGGACATTATTATGAAAAATATTGAATTTTAAAAGATTATAAATATTTGTTCTTAATTTTTGCAGCAATGTAAAGAAAGCGTCCATAATACTTGTTTTGTATTTATCTTTAATAAACATAATTGGAATAAGACTTTAGTTCCAGTGGTAAAACATTTTTTTCCTGAAATTAAAAGACTTTCTTTCTAGCCCAGTCAATAAAGGTTTCGTGTCGCGACACATTTAGGGAAAGCTAAATTTTTGCAGGTTGTTAGTACATAAAGTATACACTAAAACAATACAAAGTCCCGAACTCCACCCCTCTTGCTTTCTCCCCCAACCCCTCCGAAACATTGCAAGAGCAGCACTATGATTATACGATTTTCGTGTCGCAACTAATTAGGGGAAAGCTGAATTTTGGCAGGATTTTTCTACATAAGGTACACACTAAAAAGCAACAAAGTCCCGACCTCCACCCCTCTTGCTTTCTACCCCACCCTCCTCCGAAACATTGCAAGAGCAGTACTGTGATTATACGTTTTTCGTGTCGCAACTAAATAGGGGAAAGCTGAATTTAGGCTGGATGTTAGTACATAAAGTACACACTAAAAAGCCACAAAGTCCCGACCCCCACCCCTTTTGCTTTCCCCCACCCCCTCCGATACATTGCAATAGAGATACTATGATTATACGCTTTTTGTGTCGCAACTAATTAGGGAAAGCTGAGTTTTGGCAAGATGTTAGTACATAATGTATTCTTTAAAAAAGTCCCGACCCCCACCACTATTTCTCCCTCCCTACCTCACCCCCTCCGAAACACTGCAAGAACAGTACTATGATTGTACACTTTTCGTGTCACAACTAAATAGGAGAAAGCTGATTTTTTTTTCAAGATGTTGGTATACTAAGTATACACTAAAAAAACACAAAGTCCCTACCCCTATTGCTTCTCCCCCTCCCCGCCCCGTCCGAAACATTGCAATGGCAGTATATGATTATACGCTTACAGCTCGAAAACTAATGATGATATTGGAGTATTCCTTTTTTTATTTCATTTCTTACAATATTATAAACCAGTGGTGCACAACCTACGTCCCACGGGCCAAATCCGACCCATGAAACTGATCACTGTGAACCGTTACTTTGCGAAATGTTACAACTCGAGGACTATGTAGCAACTGGTTTCTGAAAAACAGGTTACATTCAACAAAAAAAAAGGCATCAAGTTATTATAACTACAATTTTTCTTTTATAAGGGGTCATTTAACAGTTTGTTGGCTTGGTCTGAAATATTGTTACAATGCATTCCACTACAGTGTCCAAACATAGACGTACAATCGAACCCAGTTTTACGACAGCTACAGTTTTTAACACAATGTTTTACAGTTGCAAGATATTAGTAGGAGAATTTTACTTGGAGTAGAGAGGTTATTGTCATGATCTTAGGATCTTGTCATGAAATATATTTCCAATACCATTCTTCTGCTGGAAGTTTAAAACCTAACCAAGTTTGAATAAAGGTTTGTGAAAAGCAAGTATTCACAAAAATGTCCCTTAAGTTCACTTTGATTTATCAAAACTTTCACCAACTTCAGAAGTCACTCGTCAACATCTTTTTAAGGTTTCCACCAGATTTTTTAGGGTCAACACCAGATTCAAACTTGGTTAGGTTTTAAACTTCCCCCAGAAGAGTAGGTTTGGCATTATACTTCATGCAACAGACTGATTCCTAAGTTCATGAAGATTACCTCTGCTTCAAGTGAACTTCTCCAATTAGTATCCGGCAATTGAAAAGATTATGTGTTTCAAACGTTATCTGTCGTAAAGCTAGGTTCGATTGCACGTGTATGTGTGGACACTGTACTGGAAAGCAATGTAACAATATTTTGAACCAAACCAACGAAATATTAGAAGATGGCCCCTGATATAAGACCTAAAAATAAAAACCGAAAGTAATATTAAACGTTAATAATATCCGCTGCGAGAAAATAATCAGTTTAAATATACTATTCCTGATTTATTTAAAACTTAAATATTTAGCTAAGCATTACATTATTTTGTACACTATCGCCAGCGCAAACGACTATCAACTTTTGTAACAAATAATTCAATTATGGTAGTAAAAACTTTAAGTGAACGTCATTACATTGTTGATCCATTTCAAGAAAATGACTATTATCATATTATTATCTATAAGTTTCGTTCAAACATTTCTTTCCAAGACGTAATGATAAAAAGCTATTAATTTTTTGAAGTTACTTTTTGGTTTTTGTTGTGAGATTTCTGCATATTATTAAGTTGGTAAAATAGTGAAACTGAGCTATCTACATAAAAAGTGTATGTTTCATAATTTGTGTATAACAGTGGTCCCGAACAATGTTTTCAGAAACCAATTTCTAAATACTTGGCTAACAATTTGTAACATTGTCATTAATCGTGCTCTTCGAGTTGTAACATTTCACAAAACAACGGGCACCATGGATCAGCTTCGCGGTTCGGATACGGCACCTGGTCCTTAGGTTGGGCACCACTGGTTTATAACATTGTTAGGAGTGAAATAAAAAAAGGAACGCCCTAGTAACATACGTTTTCAAGCTGTATGCGTATAATCATAGCGCTGAACTGATCAGTGTGCAATGTTTCGGAAGGAGAGGGGGGGGAGCAGCAAGAGGGGTTGCGGTCGGGACTGTCTAGAGTTTAGTGTATATGCACTATATATATATATATATATATATATATATATATATATATATATATATATATATATATATATATATATATATATATAAACGAAAAAGGTACTAGATATATTTTTCTCAGAGGAGCTTATCAGAAGTAAAAGCTGTCTGAGGAAAAGTAAACCTGAATGCTGGGCTTCTAAAGAAAGTATAAGAATAGGCAATCCTTCCTATGTACTAACATTTTATGTACTAACATCGTGCAAAAATTCAACTTTCTCTTAATTAGCTGCGACAAGAAAAGCGAATAATCATAGTACTGCTCTTGATGGTCTAAGTGTTTCGGAGAGGGTGGGGGGGGGAAGCAAGAAGGGTAGGGGTCGGGACTTTTTGTTTTTTTTACTGTTTTCTTTATTTACTAACGTACTACCAAAATTCAGCTTTCCCCTAATTAGTTGTGACACAAAAAGCGTATAATCATAGTTCTGCTATTGCAATGTTTCGGAGGGGGGTGGGGTAGAAAGCAAGAGGGGTGGAGGTCGGGACTTTGTGGCTTTTTAATGTACAAACATCCGGCCAAAATTCAGCTTTCCCATAATAAGCTGCGACACGAAAAACGTATAATCATAGTGCTGCTCTTGCAATGTTTCAGAGGGAATTGGGGGAGAAAGCAAGAGGGGTGTAGGGTCGGGATTTTGTATTTTTTTAGTGTATACTTTATTTGCTAACATCCTGCAAAAATTCAGCTTTCCCTAAATTAGTTGCGACAAAGACTATTTTTTTTACCTTCATTGACTGGGCTATTCTTTTTTGACCTTTGATTTCAAGCCCTTCTTTAAACATTAGGGTGCACATTTCCAAACTCGTTGTTTAAGTAAAAAAAAAATCAGAATTATCAAACATGCATTTATTCTGATACCGATCTTTTCATTGTTGTAGTTTTAAGTCAGTTTTCTTGTCATAAAATATTGAAAGCTCTAGTAAACATGCGAAATGAATTTTTTTTTCTGGTATAGATATAAGTATATTGGAGTACAACACTGATGAGAGAGACCGCTTGAAATTTAATTATCTTATTATTTATAGTTGGGAAAAGTCTATCATAGCAGCATTGTAACGGCTAAGATTATCTTATTTGCAGCATTGATTATCTTATTCGCAGCCTGCCAGGTTAGGTTTTCCCTAACTATAGATGGGCTAATACACAGGAATATCATGCAGGAATGTACCTCGCTCAGACGTCAATTCAGTTAGGGAAATATTTGTCTTCTCTAGTCAGTTAATTGGCGACGCATCTATTAAGCAGCAAATATTCGTAATATGGTTTAAGGTTTAACAGATACTACTCATATCATCGTACGATTTGTTCCTCATACATTTATATAAGTCCATTATAATATATATATATATATATATATATATATATATATATATATATATATATATATAAGATGTGTAAATTACATGGCGTCCCCACAAGCCTATTAAATAATCCATATTTTAGTAAACGGAAATAATAGATGTGTGTACTTATGTTGGTGAGGTTAGAAAGAAATGCTTTTTAAATGCATATTTTCTTTTTTTTCGTTTCTACACCGAAAAACATGTTTCATAAACGGAATGATATTTTGAAATTTGAATAAACTTCTCGGTTTTAAATTTAAGAGTATGAAATTAGAAGCTAACACAGAGTCAAGTTTAGGTATGAAAAATGTGAACTTAAAGGATTTTATTGACAGGGGAAAAACTTCTTGAGTACTATTTGTTGCGTATTTCCCAAAAGTTATTAAATTCAGCTAACATGACCATTACTAACGTTATTTTTTTGAATAACGTTATTTTTTTGAATTTACTAAAGTTATTTTTTTGAATGACCATTACTAGTTTTACCTATGACCATAACTAGAAATTAAAGACAATAACGAGTTGAAGCCGCAGTTGAAACATAATGAAAATATCACAGCTTTAAAAGTGCAATTCGCCAGTTAAGACACCATTCGATTTTTTTATACAAAATGAAACTGAGACAAATAAAACATCCAAATTAAACATCTTAACCTTGCGCACAGCTTGACATTTAACCAAAAAATGTTTTCAATTGTAAAGATTCAGCAACGTATAAGAAGGAGCAAACAAATATTTGAAATTATATCTAAGATATGCGTTAAAATACAAATACAGTATTATCATAAATTCTTTTTCTTAATTCTATTTCTTCATAACACCTGTTCTGACGATAAATTCGGTATAAAGAATGAAATCTTTATTGGGCACATTAACATAAAACTGAGACACAACAATAGTTTACAAAATATGTTTAGTTAATTCAGTAGAAAAAGTTGCTAATTTTTGATGAATGAGGGCAAACGATTTATTTCAACACACTTTGCTTTTTCTTTTTTAAAAATAAAAACCCATCATCTCTTAGGCTGCGACAAAAAAAAAAAAAAAAAAAAGAAGCAGCTTTAAACATGTGCTTTTCATTTATAGAATATGAGAAACGATACCAGTTTTTCGTCCAAATGCTTCAAAACCTCACATTCAGATCAGCTGACAGCTTGAAATGTGAGTTTCCAACGATTCTCTAGGCACTTTAAGCTTCACTCCTTTCTTCAAGCCATATTTTATTTTCTTATCGATTGCCTCAGATCTACGGATTTTAGGAAGGATTACCTATTCTTATACTTTCTTTAGAAGCCCAGCATTCAGATTTACTTTTCCTCAGACAGCTTTTACTTCTGATAAGCTCCTCTGAGAAAAATATATCTAGTACCTTTTTCGTTTATATATATATATATATATATATATATATATATATATATATATATATATATATATATATGAAAACAAACGTCAGTGTGTGTGCGCGTGTCTGTGTATGATACATACACTTACATATTCACAGGTTAGACTTAACACTTTAAAACGTTGGATAAATTTGAAATCTGCAGAGTCGTGACATAATTTTGCCTCGCAGATAACTAAAAGAAAGTGTCAGTGTCCTGACAGATGTTCCATGTGCCAACTGCTTGTTCGGGAACATAAAGAGGGCTAGATGAAATTTAAAAATAACTTGTTACTGATTGTTTTTATAGGCCTCCTTAACACAAGAAAACTTGAATCAATTTTCGAATGGGCGGTGATTAGGAAGTGTAAATAGCTGATAACGTATCGGCCGTCCGTCCCGTCCGCATCTACGTTTTCCACTCGAAACATGCTTTCTTTGATGGTTGTCATGACAGCAAGCCATCTTGAACGGGACCGGTTTCAATCAGAACCTTGATATCTGACGGTCGTCAAGAGAAGGACAGCATTTAATTGGTTTCGGCCAATTAGCGCTCTCTTCTCTCTAGGGGGTGAATTCAGCCACATGATTGATGCGACCGTATGTGAATGCTATTCTGTTTTCGTCGTCAGTCCGTCATGTCAAAAAACGGGATGGACAGCCGACAGGTGAACAGCCCTTTAGAATGTAGAAAATGGAAGGAATCGCATTTCATCCTTTAACTGTGACAGTCGACTGTGCCTTGTATGCCGGCAGACGAGACACATGTTGCGTTACCATTCTCTTCCCGATGAGTGTAATCAACTTTAAATTGACTGCACTCATCGGAACATTGCCAAGTGTTAGTTCTGCATACGAATAAACTAGTTGAGAGTCAACTTCGTTCAAATATGACAGCGCTGTGAAGCAGTTTCTTCAATAAATTTGGCTTATTAGAAGGAAAAATTATTCAACCAAGTTGCCTCGTGTTAAAACAACGGCAAGCGCAAATCAACTAGTTGGATGGCAACGTTTTCGAAAAGATGATTCCAGTAACCACCTCGTACGTAGGAGGCCTTACTGATCGAGGAATCAACCATTGCGGATTCTTCTAAGACCACGGTTTCATCTAGAGGGTTAATACGCAACTAGAGTGCATGCTTTATTATCTAGAAAGAATGCTTTGGTGGTCAACATGCGGAGAAAGTAGGTGTTAAATGAGGGTGGGAGGTTCCATTTTCGACATCCGTCTCTACATCATGCGCATGTTAAAGTTTAACTAAGTTTGCGGACTTTAGGCTGTGGAATTTGCCAAAGTGTAATGGATAACATCGCTTTCAAGTGTACAGCCAAAATGTAACCCTAGCACACGCTTTTGTTAAACCTTGCTAAGTTGCCTCTGTGGGTTCGGTCGTTGTGGCAGCGTTTCTGAAAGATTGTAAAATGGCCTCAGCTAAGCACACTAATGGACGAAAAATAACGTTATATAACAGAGAAGATGATAGTTCACAGAGAAGACGAAGTGTCAATTAATTAATTGAGTCAACAATCAGTTCAATTGTGTCAACAACTAAGACTTTGCAGAGGAAATTTTCAACCTAAATAATTTTCTCCTAAGAAACGTTTTCTCCTAAACAGTGTATGATGTCCTACACAGGGTACTCCATGTTTGGGACATGTATAAAATTGTGACCAATTGAAAACCGTCCGTTAGATTAGTAAACGTTTTCAACTTATAACACTGGTTCCACAATATTATGAAAGAAAGACAAACAGTATTTATCGAAGCTTGGGCAATATTGGCTTGGGCTTTCTTGATCGAACATAGGAAGCTGAATGCTACCAATTAATACTGGATGATCCTTGTTTGTCTCACGCACTTCTAATTTCAGAAGTATATCGAATATTGTATTTTAACCTTACAACTTAACAATATAAGCAGAAAAAAGGACAAGAAATGGTTTAAGGGCTCACATTTCAAATTTGTGAAATAGCTAGTCTTAACAATAGATATGACACTTTTTTTTTCGTGTATTTGATATTTTGTTCTTTTTCAACCTCTTTTTTGGGAGAATACATGAAACGCGTTTTGTTTCAGAATTGTAATTTTTAGCTTATATTTAATCATTTTTCACAGTTTTGAAAAATGAAGAGACCAACGATCCCTGCTGGCAACATTAGTTAATGATATGGATTAAAATTAAGTTATTCAACAAAATCCAAAATTTTCATCTTTACGTTTATACTTTTGTCCAGATATCACGTAATGAAAAATATTTATTTTAATATTTCAATAACGTCAAAAAAAAAAAAAAAAAAGGTTTTAGTTAATGTGTTATATTGAATCTAGAATTATGTTTTCAAATATAAATTTTTATTTTAATAGAGTAAAACTAAATTGGTATTAATTACGCTATTTATCAATGTTTAATTAAGGTCTGATTAAGAAAAAAATAAAATAATGAGTTTCCACTTATTCCTAGCAGTGTAGTGGGTTTCAGTACAAAACACATAGAAAGGTTAATTTTTGGTGAATTTTTTTCATACTTACTAGCACTATCACAAAGAAAAACGCACATAGGTCAGAGCCGAACAGTTAACATTACTAAACTAAAACTAAATATTTAGTTTAGTAAACTAACTAAAACATTTTACTAAAACATTTTTTAAACCAACGTTTTTTATTCTTTTTTGATAAAAAAAACGTTATCGAGAAACGTTACTTGAACTTACCATCCATCAGGTCTGGTTAATGTAAAGCCGAATTGCGGATCAGTAGCTACGCTTACACGAACGCCGATAAGTCCAGTTCCCTCCTTATTAATGACTTGCCCTCTGGCAACTGATACACGGCTGCAAACAAGAAAAAGTAATAAATTAGTTAAAATGCAGTATCTAAAGATAAAGTTGAGAGTTTATCACATGGCAATGGTAGTGTGTTTAAAAATTACAGTAAAAGAATAGGGTCAAACGGCGTTATCAAATGTAGAAACTGCAACTTTTACATATTTCTCAAATTGATGTAAAATATGTGCTATAAATGTTCAAAAAATTGTTTTTAATTTGTATCATAAAGGTTTTTTGAAGCTGATCTTACGACGCACTTTGTTTTCAAGATCATTGTCGCATCGATTTCTCAACGTTTACATGTACATTGTAAAGAACATGAGTAAACATTTTCTAGTATGACTTTAAAATTGGAGACAAAATATATTTCAAAAAATATAGTATAACTTCGATTTAACGACACCCGATTTCACAATTTCCTCAATTTAATGATACTGTTCACTAGTCTGGATTTGATTGCTTTAAGTGTTTACGCTTTTCTATTTAACGATATCCTTGATTTAACGATACCTTAATAATCTATATTATTTGCATAATCTATATTATTTGCTCTATTCTGTTTGCAAATATAATTTTGGTTCGGCCTTAACGTCTATGAAAGGATGTATCTAAACGCTTCCTAGGTGATCACCTGGTTCTTAAACGTAGTAAAAAGTTTGTTGAGGTTAAAAAAACACTTTAGAACCTTTATTAAATGTTTAAATGTTATGTGAGTTATCTGTGTTGTGTGCTTCCCCTTTCGGTATTATTTAATTTTTGTTTTATGTATTTTCACCCTATAAAACTTAACGGTTAAATTTTCAGCATGGATTTTTCTTTTTTGATTTTCGCCGTTGAATCATACGGTGCTGTCAGAAATTGGGAAGCATCTTTGACCCTCTTTGCAAGCAATTTTACTTAATGAAGTGACAAAAGCATAAAAAATGTTTTTACGTTTTAAGTATGAGTCGCAAAAATTAATTTCCGGGTTTTTTCGAAAAATGATATTTTTTTAGAGATTGTTTTTCAAAAGTTTAAGTAAAGCAAGATTTTTTGACTAAGTAAGAAACGTCTTTTTTCTTCTAGAAAAATTATTACGAGTCAATAATGCTCATAGTGAAATTATATAATGAATATTCGCATTGATGAAACTTTTCCTTGGATCTCTGAATGGCAGGAAAAGCACCGGGTTTTAAAAAGTTTTGCAATGATAAAGACGTTTTATTTAAAAAAATAATAATAAGATTTATACATAATTAATTTTCGATTTTAATCCTTATTTCTCCAACCTTCTCCCCTCTATTTTTGCAACATTCTGCAAACACATGCAGGTGTTGTAAACGTCAAAAGCAAAAAAGCGCGTCTTTGAAAGAAAAGAAACCATCAGCGTCACCGCGAGCGGGGTTTTGAGGGCAAATATCTCAGAGCCTTTGAATTTAACACATATTTTCAATCCTAATGTGACACTTTATATCTGTATAAGAGCTAGTATACCCAAACCCTCGAATATGATTTAATATGACTCTGTTTTTATTTCTTTTTTAAATATTTTTTTTGAAATCAAAACGAGATCTTATAAAAATGCTGTATCTTGCAGTTTTTGTGCGTCACAATTTTTTCAACTCACGTTAAAAATATTTATTGATTTTTGAAACATAAATTAAACTTAAATAATATCATATTAGTTTGTTTTGCTTTTATTAACACTTGGAACATAATATCAATAAAGTCATTTATATTTATTGATCAAGAAAAATCATTGCAAAATATTTATGAGTGAAGAGAGAGAATTACTAAGAGAGAGAATACCGCTATAAATCTATGAAATAATTTTTGGGGAAAGATAAACTCGATATTTCCTCACACAGATTATGTTTTTACAGAAGTTTACTCTTTCATTCACGTATAAAAATAAAAGTCAGCGACGATGTCATAGTGTTGTTTGTTTATGTTTGAGATATGTCAAATGCTAATAAACAAGTTATTGGGGAATAAGAGATCTGATACTCATTATGCATTTCTTTTTTCTGGATTACTTGTGTTATATCTTTTTTTAGTAGCATGATATGAAAAAATATAGTTACCGATACTTATGAGTGCTATAAGGGCACGAATATGAACTAATTCTGTGATTTTTAAAAGGAATTAGCTAATTAGGAAGGATAAATCTATTATTTTTTCCCTCCGATAACTTGCTATCCAAAGCTTATGCTTTTATTCACTGACATAACGGAACATCAAAGCAGATACATAGGGTGAATTCATTTTGAAAAATGTGAATAAATTACTTCTTACATAATAAATGCAAGTTTGATAGTGCTTCTCTAGGATTACTTGTATTTTGAAGCTTACAGTTTGCTTTATTGTCATAGAGAACATCAATGCTGTATTGCAGTTCATGTATTTTTTACAAAATTATTACAAAAGGTCAAGCACAGGCATAAAATTAAACGGTTTTTTTTAATGCAGAAATAAATTTTAAACTTCAGAATCAAATATTCAAATCAGGTTAGACTTGCAAACATTTTAAATGAATTACAAATTTAAAACCTAGTTATGTTATCATTGTTGGAATGACTATCACCAGAAAATTAATTTAGGTTTTTATGAAAAAGCACTCTTTAAAATGGAATTAATGAAACTGTTAAAGCAAACTGCAGTTTTTCCTTCAAAACTAAAAGTACCAACGTTTTCTCACACATGTGGTTTCATAAACACTTTGTTATTCTCTTCCTTAGATAAACATATTTCTTAACTAAACATTATTGTGTGTCTGCAGAATACATAATAACGGAAAATATGAAGAGTAAGCAATGTTATTATTTATTTGAAAGGATAAAAAAAATATTTTAATTTCCTTACTAAGAAACGAAATGGTGAAATGCATTCAGTAATAGTTAGAAAATGCTTTAAATAAGCAAATAGAAAAGAAAAACCTTTATCATGTTTGCACATTTGTGAAGACAATCAGCACAAATGAAGCGAAGCAGAAGAAAATTAATTTGAAACCTCTTCACTAGACTAAAGCATAGTAAATATATGAGAATTGTTGCAGCTGCCTTTACAATTGGAAGAGTGACGAGAATAGAAATTCGAAATATTTATATGCTGGCATACGGTTTCGGAAGCAATTTCATTAAAATTAAATTGCTATGTCTATGAATTAATTATTGGGGATGGAGAGTTTTCTCATTCATTGTTTATTCGTGAAAAGGCGAAACTAATTTTCTTTTTGGTGGCTTTTCATGTTTGTTTCTTTTTATACAATTTTCTTTTCCTTCTTTTGGTTTAAAAACTTAAAGGTTATACCTTTTAAACACACTTCGAAACAATAAATACAAGTTTTTTTCATGAAATAAGCTATTTTTAAAACTGTTAAAATTTGAGTTTTTTGAGTTTGAATATTGAAATGCGTAAAATAAATTGTGTGAGGTAATGAATCATGCATACATTATTGCAAAGATTTAAAAATGGTTCAGTATACTTTACTTCAATTTATTTCTAATTAGTTGTCCAAATCAGTAGGAGTTAAAACGAAGCAAAAAATATGTATCATTTTTCTATATTTTAAAATTGTTATTTTGTACTTAATTTTAGTTACTACAAACTAAGGAATATTTTTTATTGCACTATTTTTTGAGATAAAATACAAAATTAGTTAACCAATTTACTAGCTTTTAAAAATGGGGAAAAAATCTAAGGAAAACTGTGTACGTGTACATATTTAGACGTATCAGCGTTGATCCTTCAAGACGTGCTGCATTTCATAAATATCCGAATAAAGTTATGTTTCTCGCATGGATGATAAATCAACTTTAAGACCAAATCGTAAACAAAATTTGCTTGGAACTATTCATGAATTACTACTCTTAACAGCAATCCAAGATTTATTTGGGCTTATCTTTGGAGTTTAACGTGGTTCATATATAGTAGTTGCATGCAGTAAGTACTGACTACTGACGTACGCAATATTTGTTTGCTAACAAAAATAAGTATTTAACTACACGTAGTTTGCTAAATATTTGACGCTAAATATTTAGCAAACTGCGTTTGCTAAATATTTAGCTACCAGTTTGTTTGGCACTCTTGGCTTCCTTAAGAGGTTTTCCATTTCCAGCTCAGTCACTTTCCTATGCCGGGCTGATGAGTGCTAATAAGCACGAAACTACAGTCCTCTGCTGGAAATGACTGAGCTGGCGGTGTATTTCTTGTATTACCCCAGGCTAATGGGCGTTAATTTACTGAATATCAATTTTTAACTAATTATGAAATTTAACAATGATTTGAATCATTATTATATGAGTTACAATGTCATTATCATTATTATTAGTATTATTTGTTTGAAAAGTATACATAGAATTTTGATCTTTAAAAAAACATTTTCACTTTTTCTGACAAAAAATTGTTTTGAAAACAAATCTTTTAAGTTGACTAAAATTATTTTGCTCTCAGCCATTACTTAAGTGTATAATATAGATTTTTAAAAGCTTTATAATGTATATAGATGTAAAACTATTTAGAATATGAAAATTTAAGTTCATCATTTGGCATGCGTATAACAGTGTGATTCACGTTCAAAGATTCAAACTTAATGCACATTTAGCAACTACTTTTCTAGTAGGTTTCTCAATAGCCTACAAAGTTCTTAATCGTTTAAAATCATTCCTAATAGAAATATATTTGTTGATCAAACATGATATCACTCTTTCAAGATTTTATTCCATGGGTCTTTCTTTTTTTAGGTATATTTTTCTGAAAGTCTGCTTATTACATGGCGTGAAAATTGATATTAGGATCAATCATAAAAACAGTTTAAAGAGCTTCAATTTAATTTTGATTAGAAAATAATTTTCAATGTACAGTATAACATTTTGAACTCTTGTAAAACTAAATAATGTACTGGTCCTTTCAACTGGGCCCTTTCTCCTACTTGAATATTTTCTTGATTAATGTAGTCGTTCAACACAACTTTCGGAGCAGAACCAGTGGAATTTGTCTGGTAAATGAGTACAGACAATGTATACTCTATAAATTGTTTCCTATAAGTAATTTGTGCTTGTAAGTGTTTTTATTTTCTTTTTGTGATCATGTTTATCTAAAAATTTTGAATGTTGAAGACATTTAAAAAAATGAAAAATAAACTAATATTAGGAAAAAAAAAAGAAAAAAAAAATCCGATACATTTTAGCCTTATGCTTAAAAAATCCCAAAGGATTACTCAACTTTTCAAAGCTGGATAAAAGAAATTCATCACAAGGAATCATTTTATCGGTTATGTCTTAAATAATGAATACTGTAACAAATGACGAGAATGGTTACGTGTAAGGGGAATATTTCGCAGAGTAATTCTTACACGCACGTGCATCAGTAAACGTGGAAAAGTCATAAGTTTTTCTCTACATTCATTTGATGTCCGTCGTAATAACAAAAGGGGAGATGCACAAAAGCATGTTATGCTTTATGACATTTTAGAATAACCTGTACCAAGAAAAAAATTGTCAAAATCGTGAAATCAAATTCACGGTAAAAATATGAGTTGGGGGATTTTTTTAAAATATGTGTATAATGAAAAACATTACGTGAAACACAAGTTAGAGTTTTTTTATTAGAAAAAGTATTATGGGTTGAATTTGAAAAATCGCGAGTTTAAAGTCATTATAGGTAATATAAACGTAATTAGCTCTGGACATTTGTAACAGAGTACCTTAAATATAATTTATACATTAAAACTTAACTATATTTAGGAAAAGCCATATTTTTTGTTTAATGCATTCAACATGTGATGCTTTTTCTTATAAATTAACGATAACGTGTTTTGCGAAATGTTTATTTTTATACATATAGAAATGTCTCAACCATTGTTTACTTGATCCATTACCTAACCATTGTCAACCTGATCCATTTCTTATCTAAATGCTGGATTAAAGAAAAATGACAGCAGGGATATTTGAAATAAAAGTACTTATGATTTCACACCCGTTAAACAACTGCCCCGTTCTCAGTTTGACTGTGCATTTTAGTTTACGCTTGTTTCTATATTTTTGGAACATGGTGTAGCTAAATTACCTTACCAGCCACGAACCATAGCACACGTTTTGAAATACCGTATCGTTTTTACTTCCTTTTACAAAAAAGGAAGTATTGTATTCGCGAAAAAAATTCACTCAAAAATCGACCTTAAATTCCATCATTTGCTCACCCCCGAATGAATGTTGAGTTCTTTTTTTTTCGACTCGACCACACGTAGATAAGTGCCTAAGAACGTATAGACACGCGAGATATCCATTTTGACGATTCTCGAGTTAGTTACAACGAGTTTTCTCGTGACGTCTGTATGTACGTATGTGCGTATGTATGTCGCATAACTCGAGAACGGTAAGTCCTAGAAACTTGAAATTTGGTACGTAGACTCCTAGTGGGGTTTAGTTGTGCTCGTTTCCTTTTTGCTGCATTCGGGTGTTTTTAAGGAGGTCTTTTGCCCCTTTGTGGGGGAAATCATTTTTAATTTCGATGTAAACTCAAGTGGTGTTACAATGTGGCGGACACTTGGCGATATATCGCCATTTTGGTCGAAGAAATTTTTTGTCAACTTGGCGACAAATTTTGCGATTTTTATTTTTTAAACCTGTTTCAATTTGGCTACTGTTGATGATATTTAGAGAGTAAATAATTGAATCACAATAAAATTGCCATTAATGGGGAAATGTCATTATATTGGAGTAAAAGGAAGTCATGTGAGGCACACATCAGCTCGTTTTAAATATGAAAGGGATTGGGAAAGCGCATGAGGTACCCTTAGCGAAAAATTTAGTCAATGAGAGAGTACTGCTCAACTGTAATAATGTGTAAATATTGCTTTCCCTTTGCTGTTCTACAATCCAGTGGTGTCATTCAAGCGCTGTCATTGTATGCTGAAACCTTCTAAATACATAAGCACTATAAACTGCGATTTATCGCAACAAGGGTTCAACATCAGATGCGACGCTCATTTTACGCATTTACAATCCTAATTTGGCGCTTTTAAATAGCACGTCGAAGATTAGTCTCACGCTATTGCTAGTCAATGACGATCCGCAGATTGAAGCTTTCTTTGCTTTCCAAGGTCATTAATGGTATGTGCCCCACTTTACTCAACTACGAAAAAAATAATGAGTGTACTTTTTATAAAAAATTTGTCCTATTTTGGTTACGACTAGGCTTCAAAATGTTTATTGTTACATTGGAGATAAAAAGAAACTCGAAAACAATAGCAATGTATCAATCTATAAAAAGTTCAGTTAACAAAAGAATTTAATATTTATGACACATCTGATGAATTTGATGAAAATGAAACTATGTGTTCAAGTACTTTTTCTAATAAAAAGTTTACATGTATTTACAGAGAAACATAAAAAAAAAATAACTAAAAAATAGGCATCACACGGAGATTTTCAGCTATTTTGAGCCGAATCACAGAAATTTTTTTTATAGTGAAATAAAAAGGATAGGACCACACATAGACAAAAATAAAATTAAAAAATTAAACAAAGGTGAAAATGACAGAAAGTAGGAGAGGAAATAGAGCAGTGAAAAGTTTTACAAGCATTAAGTTCTGAGCAGTCCAAATATAAACTAAACGTTTGATTATAATAGAAAAAACGAACGTTTAATTTTTGTAACAAGAAGAAAAAATAGCACGTGTGACGCTATTTGAAAATTATACGGTGTGATTGTCAATATTTTACTCAACGAAGAATATGTTGTATTTTGTTTCGGTTTTATGATTTTTTTTTTTATTAAAAAGTTTACATTTTCGGAAATAAACTAAAACTACTAGGAAAAAAACTAAAAAATGTGTAAAAATGCTTTAAAGATGTAAGTTAGATCGGAGTTTTTACATATACAATAAAAATCCTTTAATGCACACACTAACGGGACAAATGTTTTTGTCCGGAATAGAAATGTCCGCAGGACAGGAGTTTAATAATGTTATTTCCCTTGGAATCGGGAAATTAAAATTTTTCCGCGTAAGGGGGGTGTTCACATTTGAGGGGTGTCCGTTAGGAGGGGTTGTACTGTATTGTTATTAAAGAAGAATGTGTTTCCTTTAAGATTTAATTTACTGCAAATATAAAAACTCTTCCTTCCAAAGCTTTAATTATTAAAGACTAGTTTACTGCTAAGAAAACGATTTTTATAAGTTTTGTAAAAGTTACGTTTATGCAGCTTTTTAAATAACTTAATATTAAGAATAAATACATTCTTGTGTTTTATTTTTCTTTAATACTTGTAAAAAACATTGTATTCAAAATTCTAATTTAGCATGTTATCATGCACTCACATTATTCATTTTATTCGAAAAAAATAAGGATATTAACACTGCTATGAGTCAATTATATCACGTGTTTCTGTTTACAATGTATAGCATTAAAATGAAAACATACATTTTAAATTATTTATTGTTCAATTTTTATTGTTCATGTCATATCAATAATTGTGCAAGAATATAAAAAAAAAAACTATTAGTGTAGATGAGATCTAGTATTCATATATGTGGAACTTAAATAAAAGTAACTGTATTATAAAGTATTTTCCCTTTAAGTAATATAATGTTGCTCAAATATTTGGACTGCCTACTAAAACTTATAAATATATTGCAAAAAATACACATACATAAATTCATATCATTTTACAGATAATGCTTATGTAACATGAAAATACGCACCTTTTTGCAAAGGCTGTCCAGAATTGGCTGCATTGGAATAAGCAGGAGCAAAAAGTTGTATAAACATTTAGCTCTAACAGAGCAATAACATACAATAAAATTGAAACACCTATAGTTTTAAGTGAAATAAACTTTCATTTTAAAATATATGGAACAAACAAGGATAATGTGTTAGGTGAAATTAAACTCAAAATATGTTTTTTAAAAACATATTAAAAAAAAGATCCATTACAAAAAAAAAAAAAAAAAAACTAGAAGAATAAAGTAAGAAATATCCTATGCGAAGCAGCAGTATATGCTAATAAATGTGAAAAAATGCATAATTATCTTGAAATGCAAAAATTACGGTTAC
Source organism: Uloborus diversus (assembly GCF_026930045.1). Taxonomy (NCBI): domain Eukaryota; kingdom Metazoa; phylum Arthropoda; class Arachnida; order Araneae; family Uloboridae; genus Uloborus; species Uloborus diversus. The sequence goes on from NC_072732.1 coordinate 147,462,900, forward strand.
TAAAGAGCTGTAAAGAATTTTAACCAGATCTTAGTATTCTTCTTCTTGTGGGAAAAAATCCACAGTTACCTTCTTTAAATTGGAATGCCACTGAAAAATGTTCTGCATTGCTAAGAATATTTAATTTTATCATCTTATATTGTATTTTTCTTTTAAAAAAAGGGTAATGTAATTGAAAAATTCATTTTCCTATCTTATTTCAAAAAAAAAGGTAATTTTTGTCACAGCGAAAAATGAAAATCATTATTAGAAAACGCTAAAGTCATATTTTATTATTAACTTAATTCAGTACGAATATAAAAAATAGGCAATTTTTCTGATCTTAAATTTGTTTAAAAAGTTACATGATCATGAGTCAGTACAAAAAAAAAAAAAAAAACTCTCTCCAGATATAAGCAAAGCTTTTGTTTTGATAAAAGCAGCCGTTTTAAACGGCCGTAACGAAAATTAATGAATGTAATATTCCAATACATATGAAGACACATTAAGAAAATGATATAGTCAAATTGCATAAAAATGAATAAAATTATAAACTGTGTATACATTTTGAAATTTGCAATATCAAGCAACCTAAAAAAGTTATATGGATGAATATATATATATTGTCATTCAATTAATTTGTTTTACATAATAAAAACAGAGGACTACAGGAACACAAAGACAGCACACTCCGTGTGATCACGTGACAAAGGACAACACACCACATGGGAGAACATATATATTTGAACAAAGGACAACATACACAAACAGCACAAGAAACATAGACGGACACGAAAACAGTGATTGAAAAAATGTAAAATGAATTAATCATTTTGAAAATGAAAACGTAATAAAGCTAAATAAAATGTAAATATGAAATGTACTGTTTGCTACTTTGAAGAAATATATAAATGTTCTATATTTCTTGACTTTTAGAAGACTTTATATATTGTAGCAATTTTTATATTGTAGCATTGCATTATTGAAATATTACTTGATTTTACCAAACAATCCTTCTATTACAGTGAAAAAGCTATTTGGAAATACAAATTTGCTAACCTTTTTTTGTGGAAATAAAAATAAAAAGGCGTTTTAAAACTAATGCAACGAAAACCTTCCCGAACCATGTGCAAATTTAAAAAACATAAAAGAGAGGAAAAAAAAACAATTATGTACGTACTTATACAAATGTAGAACAAAAAGGGGAAAAGCTCTAAAGATTAAAAAGTGAAGTTTCATTTAGTAAGTTGTGAATTAAAAAAAATAAAAGCTAATAAAAGAAATGAAGTAAAACGATGTTTCTTTTTCATTTGTGTAATCCGTTTTCACTGAAAATTTAGATTATTAGGACAATTATTTTTACTTTTTGAATCTAAGAAATAGTTCGAAGAAAATGATCCTCATGTTAACACAAAGTATTTTAATTCACTGATTCTCAAGTATTTCACACTAAAATCTCAATATTAATCTTGCAGTAATGAAGTTTTATGCTTAGTCTCTGACAAATTTTCCGAAGCAGCTACATCTTTATTTAGAATACCCAACTAAATAAATGTCACCTTTAACATAACGTTGGAGAATTTCATCTATAACCGTGCAATTCTGACAATGCGTCTACTGTTATTAATGATGCGACGAACTTGACAGAAAATTGTAAAGACTGCAAATCTTTCTTAAAAATGAGATTAAATTATGTTGCTCTACTTTGTTCATCAATTAGGACTGCAAGGAAATTCGCTTATGATAAGCTAAGAAAATAATGTTTTATTAATAATATTGCAATTATACTTTTAATATTTATCTTTTAAGAAAGCGTTTTAATCGAACCTGGCTAGATGAATAACTTGGACTGATATATGCAGGTATAAGAGAGAAATATAAAACTCCAATGGTCCCAATCCATAATGATGAATGTTGATAAAAAGCAAAGACTTTGAATGGGGTTATAGAAAATAATTTTAAAAATATAATTATATGTATAATACAAAAAAAAAAAAAAAAAAAAAAAAAAAAAAAACAATTTTTGAGATCATTATAGTTAAAAGTATTAGTTACTTCGGGATGGCTATTGAGAGTAAAAATTGATTTCCATGACATGATGATAAGTATGAACTTCTGTATAAGACTACTTTTTTTGTGTATAATATTTATAACGTTTAAGCATATTTAATGACCAATCGGGTGTGACAAGCATTTTAACTTCCTTTTTTTCATTGAAAAGATTTTTCCCCTTATAAACGTAAAACCCTGGTCTGCAATGTCTAGCAAGTTTGTTCATTTTAACGCAGCTGTTAGAATTTTCATTTCAACGATTGAGAACTGAAATCTGAAAAAAAAGTCCACTACAATTGCATGAAGGTATTTTGCGGACATTGTTTGTCGGGCACATATCTTACGGAATATGTTTCATATTAACATAAGGAAGAGAAAAAAAGATTGATTAAGGAATCATTCTTTGTAAAAAAAAAAAAAAAAATGATAAAATATTTTGCATTAAAAAAATGCAATAAAAAATCTATTTAAGTGATGAAGCATTTCTGTAAGTAGGAAATGAAAAATCTTTACAGCGTTTAGGGATTTCTTTGTTTTGCGGGATAGTATAAAAATAAGTTGTGTTTGTTTTCCTAAAGATTTTTTTTACTAATGAAAAAAAAAACAATTTCTTCAAAAAAGTTTCTTAAATTAAGTGTTATGCTTCCTTGAAAGAGTTTTATGTAATGCATATAATAACAACAGAAGAGGTTAGTCGAATTTTTCTGTTTATAATAAAGTGACTGGTTCATTAGAGTATAAACTGAAGTTTTTCAACGTCTGTCTAGAAAACTAAACATATTACTTTCAAACGCTATTGCTTATTTCTCAAGATATAGTGCATCAAATACAACTCATTTCTTCGGATATACTTTCAAACAGGAATATAAAATTTCTTTCGTTTTCGAAATCTCTTTTTTTTTCTCGAAGTGTCATTTTAAATTATTACATTTGAAAGTGATGATACAAATTGGCAGACGTACTCTTGGAAAGATATCAGTGCAAAATACAAATATTCAAATACAATTTTTTAAATAGCATTTGTATTTTTTCCGTGAAATAAATATGAAATGTCAAAAATAATTATGAGAACATCACACACGAAAAAGTATTTACCACCGTCATCAGTTTCTTTAAGACTTACCTTTCCGAATATTCATCTCTATGAGCGTAGCTTTGCACGCTGTCTTCTTCTATCAAAAACTTCATTTTTTGATAAAAAGATGCTGTCACCGCGGGAGGTTGCTTACGTAGCAATATATCAAGAGGATCAGGAGCGGAAAGACACATTAGACTGTCCTTGCATACATCTTTAATGCAGCATTCGCTGTCTGCGCAGTCTATGAGTCCGTCTGAAAGAAAAACGAAGATTTTTATCAATCGTGGCAACCGTTTAAATTGTTCAATTCTTCTTTGTTTGTATGTTGAGTCTTGTTTAATAGAAAAAAAGCGTTCTGACTTACGCAACTTCTGTGTGGCGTTACCCCGTCTCCAAACATTGAAATATTACACAAAATATACTCCCAGCTCAGTTATTCCATCCGAAAACTGCATTTTTCGTGCTTTTTAGCACTCAGCAGCCCGGAATAGGAATCACATGAGCTGGAGACGAAAAATCTCTTGAAATGAGCCAAGAGAGCCAAACAAACTGGTGGCTAATGCAGAATTAGCAAACCAAAAGATGGTTTTCGATGGCGGTTAGCTGGATGTTAGATGGCGGTCGCTCATCTGGTTTACTAATTCTGCATTAGCTACCAGTTTGTTTGGCTCTCTTGGCTCCCTTAAGAGATTTTTCGCCTCCAGCTCATGTGATTCCTATTCCGGGCTGATGACTGCTAAAGAGCACGAAACTTCAGTTCTCGGATGGAATAACTGAGCTGGAGGTGTATTTTAAGTATTTCTGCCTTAGCCATGGCTTTAGGGCGGTAACTTACTACAAAATTGAAATATTACATTTGAACTCTGTCAGTGGTAACTGTTTGTGAGCTTGTATATAAGCTGTGGGGATTTTGCTTACCAATGGATTTTTGATTCTATAAAATTCATTGACTATTTTTACGTATATTGTTTTCGCTTTGCGAGTTGTTAAAGATAAAGACGTTTTAGAAGAAAAATTACTAACGGGCTGTTGTCGTCCAAAAACAATACTAAATTTCAGTATTGCATCAACAAGTCTTTAAATATCATTAAATTACAAAAGAAAAAGCGAGAGAGAGAGAGAGAGAGAAAGAATAATCCTAAAGTATGTTTATTGATATTTGTGCTGTTATAAAAGAAAATATCAGTACGTGTTTTAGGGAATAACTTATTACCATTAATTTTTGCTTATATTAAGAATATGATGCCTTAATAACAGAAAAAAAGTATTTATGAACTATTTGTACCTAATTGTCCATAAATAAGTTTTGAATTTAGGGAACGGGTCCGTGGTTCTTTAAGTGTTAAAGCTCAATGCTAATGAAAAAGACTTTGAACTGTAGGGCTATATGACTCGATCTGGTTATGCGTTACGGACCGATTGATTTTAATGATTATATATTTTAGAGAGGAACAGATCATGCACTTATTGGTTTGTTTGATACAAATCTTACTAAATCCCCCCCCCCTTCTTCATTTAAAAAAAAATAATGAAGACAACTAAAACTGCATACTTATATAAATAGGTATTCCAAATAAAAATTATTATTTTTAAGAAAACACTTTGTTCATTTCGAAATCCAAAGCAAGGATCTTCAACATCCTAAATACATCCATCCTACTACCTAATAACTGATCTAAATGTGCAATCTTTTATCGTTAAGAAATAAGAAACAGGGTTTAAAAACGTTGGATCTTCCCCATTTTATGCTTTATTTAGTAAGTTAAGAAAAAAAAAAGAGCTTTAAATTGCTTTTAAATGTTAAAAAACAATATTAATACTTAGATAGATTAACTTTCCTTTATTCTCCAACGAATATGAGTCTTGTTAACAGTGTATTTCATACAAGATGAAAAAAGCAATCGTCTTTCAAAAGTTGTGCTATTGTGAAATTACACTCATAACTTCGCAAAACATTATCATTTGCAGAAACAATTGCGCGAATTTTCAGTATTTTTGCTAGTTGCTTAGTGGATGGAATAATAGCTATGTAAGCAAATGCGTACGATTCTTTTTAAGCTAGAAACATCTTTATGTTTCGTGTTAACAATGTAAAACTCTAAAGATATTTGATTGTTTGAAACAGCGCTTGATTAAGAGTGGTACCAATTAGTTACGCGATATTTTAAAGATAATTTAATCAACATTTAAATAAAATAACTTCTTAAGTGTGCTCTTGATGTATGACAGCAGTAATAAAAGGAAAAAAGATAACAAAGAAAAGACACAAAACCACTATTTTCATTTCAAAGGCAGTGACTAATGCCAAAGACAGCTGGCAGACTTGCCTTTAGCATTAGTCGTTGCCATGTTAGACTGGTATTAAAGTATTGCTACATCCAAATGAGTTTAATTGATGAGTTGGTATAAGTTTCATTTTACACCTGGGTTGGTTTTTAATGAGTAAAATGTGAGCTATTAACAGTTCTTTCAGTAGCAAAATATGACTGTCTTGAAATAAGATGCTACATACATTATTAGCATGACAAGCACTTTCTTCAAGCATGAATTCATTCTAATGGAAAATATCACTTGTAGAAATAAATTGTTTTATGAAGGCATACTTGCACGCGATAACAATGAAATCGGCAAAAAAAAAAAAAATCGATAAATAACAGAATTCAATAAAATGTGGCAGTTTTGAGGAGCATAGATTAAAAGAAAAAACGGTTTCAGTTCCAGAACAGTTGACAAAACCTAACTAGTTTGTTTGTAACTTCAGGTCTACATGAAAGCTGTCATGAATCGAGGCAGGGGGGGTGGGATAAAGTTCCTCTGTGGAATTCCTTACCAATTCTTTGCCAACCACCGATTCGCAAAATCGTCAGTATTCCGAGAAACTTGCTGCGTGACCATGAGAAGATATACATTTTCTGGCAGTCAATAAACTACCATTTATTAAATTCATTTAAACAAATAGTAATAAATAATTTAAATTAAAAGCTTAATTATAAGTGTTTTAAGCATTAATGATTTCTTAACAAACTTTAATGCATTTCATTTTTAGCCGAACCACTTTTGAAATGATATAAACATCAAATTAATGTTGCTAATCAGAAAGTTGTTGTTATCCGCCGTCAAAGCTAAAAACTGAGAGTTTGATAAAGAGTTCTACAAATTTTACCTTTTCTGCATAAAAAGTGAGAAATACTTTCATATAGATTAATTTTATATGATATTATATTTTGTGCATAAAATGTGACGAGATGCAAATCTTCTTGAATTTGTGTAAAATGTCTTTTATCATCAAATTATCAAAACAAATTTAATAAAATATGAACTAAGTCCTTATTAGTCTACATCTACCAACTTCCTCTATTTCACTCACAAATTTTGGTATTTTCCAATTTGTTAGAATTTCTGTTTGAAAATCCATTATGCTGCACACATTTAACCCAGCGAACAGGACGTACATTAGTAATCCCACCCACTAACAGTCCTCATTCTACATCAAACATGTTCGACACCGGATTTGCATTGTCACGAGAACATTTAAACTTAATGCATCGTTATACAGTATAATCTTGAAGACAACTAAGGTGTCACATAATTGCAAGGCTGAGGTCTTGGAAGACCGTTGAAGAATTTGCATTGGTATTATGCATTTTGAGACTCTTGGTTCTAACTGGAATTAGTAGTGATTAAAAGCACATCTAAATCAAAATATGCGCTTCAAAACTGGTTTCAAATCAAGCTCCCCTGGATTTCTATTTTATCTATTTGAATGCAATATCAAACTATCTTCAGGAATGGAGAAAGTCTTTTATTAGAAACTTGGGAATGTTTAAAATAAAGCGTACTTCGAATTTTCTCTACATTTTTGCAATCTTCAGCGGCTGTCTTGTTTGCCTTTTAAGACAATGTACTGTTTGTGCCTTTACGTTTTTAATCCGAAAATTTGCAATGGAAAAAATAAATATGGTGGCAGCAGAAAAGTTGTTTTTACCTATATTTCCATCTCTCACATACAGTATATCTATCCCCAATCTACTTATTTAAATCTATACAACCTTTATATGTTTTATAAAAATGTCAAATTGTTGTCGCCCTTTTTCACTTTGGTTATCAAACCGAAAATTTCAGAACTAGACCGCTGTTGTTCTGCGACAATCAGTTCTGCAAACGTTTTGTTTTACACTACAACAACGTTTCGCTAAAATCATTAAAATGATAATTAGCATGTGTAATGGTATTATTTTCCGAGTTTCCTTAAAATCGTTGTTTGCGAGCAATATTTTGGAAAAACAATAAATTACAAATGTAGACGAAACGAAATTCTTCCAATGAAACATAATTTTATCAAAACACTAATTATATTTAGTACACAACATAAACACAAATAAGATTTTGCACAAAATGCATATTTTTTCTCTCCAGTTCTAAATTAGATTAATTTGAACATTATTGCATCCTTGATATCTTCTAATCAAGTTAAGATTATTACTTACAAAATGACAGACTTTTTCCTTTCTTTTTTCTTTGGAAAATAGTAATTCCTTGGGGAAAACGAGTGAATTATTGATAAGAGCGTTAAACTATTTTGACACTTTGCAACAAATACATGTTTAGTAGTCTGATGAAGAAGTACTAATTTATAATAAATTACTTTTTTACTGACTTTTTCTAAAAGTTGAAGCACGTTTGCTTTTTAATAAAGTAAACACATTAGCTTTTCTTTTGAATAAGAATTCATAGATACTTTTTTCATTATTTACTCTTAGCGTACTAGGACATTTATTTTTTTTAAATCTTATTCTCTCTAAACAGCGTTAAGTGTCAGTCAATTTTCATTTTCCTTCTTAATGTAAGATTTTCTGCAAGTAATACATTTTACAATGTTGAAAAAAATCTTTCTCAGTTGCTTGCTCGGAATTATTTTTATTTTATATTATTTTCCACTATAGCTCACGTCAGCGTGAAATAAATAGTTAGCATTTCTATAACTGCATTTTCATTGATGGTATTTAACCCATTGCTCATCATAGATTCTCTTCGATCACTACAAACGACAAACTGGTAATTAATGAATTATCGGTACAGAAAGTCATATCGATGCAACGACTACTTCTACCATCGCAAATGTAGATATTACCTCAGGATGATGTAACTTAAAAAATACTATAAGTGAGTACTGACTAGTAAAATTCTGAGTTTATCCCTAAAGTAGATGTAGGTATGGGTAGCTATAGTAATACCTAAACTAGATGTAGTTACATCATTGTTTAGTCTTCTGCTTAAATAAGATGTTTACAAGCTGTTGCAAAATAGAAATATGCTTAATTTCATTGTGTAATAGCTTTAATCATTTAAAATTTTTTATGACTAACTGGCTCAGAAAGGGCTACAAATAGCAAGATGGCAGTGAATAACTTTTCAAGACAATAGACCGTATTTTAAATTGTATGACTATCCAATGCTTTTGAAATGTTTTATGATGGAAAGATACTTATTTAGGTGATGCATTTCATTCTATTTTTTTCTCACTCTACACATTTTACACGCCCTAGTTTATGTTTAAAAGTATTATTATTATTATTATTATTGTTAATATTGTTATCGTTATTTTATTATTACTTATTTATATTTCGTGTGATTTGTTTCTAAAGTAACGATTTTATCTGAACTTTTTGGAGATCTAAGATTTTGCCGATGCTAAACATCTGAATTTTATTTGATATGTAAGGTTTTGCACAACTTGTTGCCGAAAAAGATATCGGGGAAAAGGGGGCGCATGTTAGCACGGGGCACAAGTGAACATGTTTTACTAAGATAACATGAAGCAAAAATCTTTAAAAATTCTCAAGTAATGGCAGTACCAGCCCTACTTTCTATCCCAAATTTCAGAGAAAGAAGCCAGTTTTTGTTCCTATGGCGACAGCTTTTTCGTTTCAAGCCAATGTTTAAATTTTATAATTAAATCAAAAATTCTTAATTCTTGAAAATTAGTTCCAAGTTAGGTGACGGGGCACTTGTGAACAGTTTCCATATCTGCTCCCAATACAAATAACAGTGTAGGCTTATTATAAGCGTTGAAAGAGATGTAAAGATTTATGATTATTATTTTGCTGCAATCAGTTTGTAAATTAGTTGTTAATTATCATTACATAATTATTAACTAGCTGCTTGCCCGGCGTTGCACGGGCTACCTAAAAAATGTAAGAGCAGTCCAGTTGATGCTTTTGTAGTACACTGACACTAGTTTCTAACGCGTTAAGGAATAAATAAATGCGCGTAAAGCAAGGTTTGCAAAACACCAGTAAAACATATTTTTGCCAAAACACCTCATCAACGTTAATAATCGTTATCAATGATACAAGTTATGAGTACATTTTCAGTCAGCACAAAAGTCAGTCAGCGCAAAGTTTGAAAAATCTGGCATATAAAAAAATAATTAAAAAATAAGTTGAAAAAAAAAGGTATTTTCAGGGTCCATGTTATTTTATTTATTTTTTTATTTTTTGCTTATTTAATCAATTTCAGTGACGAAAAGTAGTACTCTTCACTGAAGGAAATAACCCCATTATCAAAATCTTCCCACCAAGATTTATATCAGTGGGAAGTGTTCTCTAAGATTGTCCACACGAAAACAGGGAAACTCACATTCTAAATCAGTAATATGCAAACTAAAAATAAACTGCATGTAAATCACTCATTTACTTTACAACGTGCACGGTCCTCCTCGAAAATGAAAGTTATGTCATGTGACGCGTATTTAACAATCAGGCTTGAACAAAAAAAAAAAAAAAAAAAAAAAAACAGCAAAATTTTGCTGCAGATTACGGCAAAATAATCGAAAAGTAAACAACTTAAACACCCTGATTACAGGAAAAGCCTTAAAACAAAAGCCTAATTTTATTTCTTTATATTCGAGAAAAAAAATTGCAACAGATGTTTCTTTTCAATGATTTTCTTCACGCTGTAAATTTTAATAAAAGCGTTCATCCGGAAAGTTGAGTTGAAGCACTGAATAATAATTTGAATGGAGGAAAGCCTTCGAAAAATAGGGATTTGATTTTGAAATCTAAGAGTCATAATTAATAGTTTTTAATTGATATCTCCGCTAATTATTACCGGAGGATTATGTTAAATAGCCAAACATGAAGACGGGAAGATGACGAATCCATCGATACCTGGTTCGATGGTCAGTTCACTGTCGTTCGGGAGAAGAAGCTTGGACATAGATAGATAGATAGATAGATAGATACTCAGATTTTATATGTATAAGATTATTTATTTTATTATTTTTTATTTTTTTAATTCTTAAATCACTAAATAGTTGGCCAAAAATTTAGTGGTGTATAATATTTGCAAAGAAAATAAAAAGATAAAATATTTTCCTTTAACTAAAAACTGAAGTTTACAATAATTTTAAAATTCATCATCATATTCTGTATGAAGCTTAAATGCACTAGGTAACAAGAATTATATTTTACGTAATTACGTAATGAAATATTCTTTGTATTGTTTAGTCTTATAAGATTTTTTTCTTGTTGATCCAGTGATTAGAACATGCTATGAACTTTAAAATTTGACAGTGAGCATAGTTTGATGTCTCGAATTTTTTTTTTTTAAATGAATTATTTTACAATTCAAACTGACATAGTATAGGTTACAAACCTTTGAATGTGATTGGCATATGCGTATATGCTTCATCATAACCAGTGTTTCGTTGAAATATGATGCTAGTCTTGTATATTTCAACCGTGTTCACATGTACTCCCCGATAGGGAAACATTCGAACAATTGAAGACATTTTTTGAAATACCATAAAGTATAGACACAATTTTTCAAAAAATGTGATAAGATTCCATGGCGAAAAGAAAAGACCATTCAATCATGGGGACTCTTTTTCTGTGAGAAATTGATAATATTTTCTGAGAAATTAAGATCTGAAAAAAAAAAGTTCACATTTGACCTCCTTTTCCCCTATTTATACATAACAGAAAAATGCATCAGAAACTTTTCTCAGTTCAATCGCAGGGAATGCAATAACATAATTAAATTAAGTATTTGTAACGTATGTGTTCTTTGTTTGTATTTGTAAGGGAAAACAAAAGACAAGCTTTCCGTAATGTGTCTTCAAAATATTTTTTTTCCTACAAATAATTCAGTTAATCAAGAGATGCAGATTAAAAATACAGACTTGTTTGACTAAACTTACGCGGCATGACTAATAAACTAATTACATTCAGTCACATTTTTACGCATCGTACATCTTTGAAGTTGTAGTTCAGTCTTTTCAATAAACATCCACATATTTGGAATCATTCCCTTTCATTTATTACCATAATCCTATTGTGTAGGAGGACCTTATGCATCAGAAAAGCAATGACATACTTTCTTCGACCTCTGATGAGTGGACAACGCGCATTATCAAGCTTGCTGCACATGCTTCAAGCAAGCATGAATAATGGATTAAGGGTCCGTCGTCACTAATTGGAGAGGAAGTTGCGATAAGGGAGAGCGCTGAAGACTGTGATATGCATATAAGTAAGTATATGTTTCCTTGCAGGTGATTGAGGTCGAGGCGAAATTGACAATGGCACTATGTTTTGACGCGATTTATTGAAGTTAGTCCAGAATCTTTAATAGACATTTGCCGAGAGATTGGAATTTATGGCAATATGTAGCTTGTTCATTGTCAAAATGTTAAGGTTATTGCTTGTTAAAGTTAGTTCACAGGAAATCAGTTATATTCGAAATTACTATCTCGATCTGTTGAAACAGTAAAATTGATCCTATATCTAAAAAAACATTCAGACTTGTAATATTGTCTCTTTCTACCTACTTTCACAAAAAGGAAATATTGTATTCGCGAAAAAAATTTCACTCAAAAATAAGCCTTATTTTCCATTTTGCTCACCCCGAATGAATGTACAGTTTTTTTCCCAACCGACCACACGTTCATATATACCTGATAACGTATAGATGCCCGAAATATCCCTTTTGAAGATTCCCGAGTTAATTACAACGAGTTTTCTCGTGAAGTCTCTATGTGCGTATGTATCTCGCGTAACTCAAAAACGGTATGTCGTTGAAAAATGAAATTTGGTGCACAGACTACTAGTGGGATCTAGTTGTGAACCTCTCCTTTTAGTTGCATTCGGATGTTTTAAAAGGGGTCTTTTACACATTTTTGCGGGGAAATCATTGCTAATTTCGATACAAACTCAAGTGGTGTTATGATTTGGCGGACTGTTGGCGATATATCGACAGGCTTTTGGTCGCCAAGTTCTTTCAAATACTTGGAGACAAATTAGGCTTTAAAAAAATCCGGTTTCATTTTGGTTACTATTGGCGATATTTAAAGAGTTAACAATTGAATTGCAATAAAATTACCAATAATGGGGAAATAAATCTGTGTAAAACGTATTTTTGCTTCGGTTCGCGAACTTGATCTGAAATTATTTAGTATTTCCTTGCTCACTCCAAGGCACTATTATCATTAAATTGGCATAAAAGAAAGTCACGTGATGCACACATCAGCTCGTTTATGATTAACTGTTATGAATTTTTCTTCCAATAACTCTTATTACGTAAATACTGTTTTTATCTTAATCAATTTTAATGTTGTTTAAAAAACTGTTATACAGGGTGTTGCAAAACAAATACGCTAAAAGGGGTCCATACTGAAAGGGGTGATAGACCTTTCTAAAACTGATAACTTTCGCAAAGCAATGTGGGATCGGAAAGCAAACGGCTGGCCGGGAGAGACTACTTGATTTGCAGAAATGGGGAATACAATAAAGACCAAGAACAATAATATGAAAACAGAAAACTCTTATTTATTTCAAATGCTCAAATGATTGCCCACCAGCCGCAAAACAAGCTTCATATCAGCGATTCATTGAACAACGCACACGTTTGCATGCTCATGTCATATCAAAAAGGAGTGCTGCATTTTTTTGGGAAAGATCCTCTGGTTACGCGATGGGCGTCTCGTACACGACACTTTTTAGCTGTAACAAGGAAAAAAAAATCTAAGTGGGAAACAAAACGGAAGATTTGTGCGGTCTAAAGACTCGCCCTTCATGGCCAATTCATCTGTTCGGAATGGCAGTATCCAGGTAGTTTCGAACATTCCTAGAAGAATCAGCTGGTGCTCCGTCGCCGTGTTGGATTGATAGATTGCCTCAAACATTTGCTGGTACATTTTCATACATAGGGCAACACATGCTGGAGGAAGATACAGTACTTGTATCCATCTAAATAACGTAGTTATAAAGTTATAAATAAAGTTTCTTTGTCTTCACAGTGTTGTGTTTTAAGTCTTTATTGCGTTCCCCATCTCTGCGAGTCAAGTACCCTCTCCCGGCCTACCGTTTGCTTTCCGACCTCACATTGCATTGTGAAAGTTGTTTTTTGGAAAGGTCTATCACCCCTTTGAATATGGACTATTAGTATTGCAACATTCTGTAGAGTGAAAACATTTCTTGTAGAGAGAAAATATAGTCAGTATAAGCAGCTAGCACAGTTAAAAAATACAACTAGCCACAGAAGAAACCGCTGCAGTTATCCAATTTTTACTGTATTCCGTATCTAATCTATAGAAGAAAGTATTGGCTTCCAGCAAATTTTCGAATTTAGAATTTTCACGGATTCGAACGTTTTGAGATGAACTGAGTATATTTCGATCATTTTTGGAAAATGTCTGTCTTTCTCTGTGTGTATGTCCGTACGTGTATGATCGTTTTTTTGTGGCCGCTCTGCAGCAAAAATTACCACATGAAATCGAACTAAATTTGGTAAACATATAAGCCCTTATGTAAACTTGTGCCCCTTTGTTTTTGACACGAACTCCTTCAAAGGGGTGGATCAACGGAATGTTTCTTGAGTTATGCGTGCCTTCTATTCTCCAAGAAGTAACTGGCGGAATCAAACAAAATTTAGTTCATATGTATTTCCTCTAACATGTACCAGTGCTGATTAAATTTTGGTGGCGATACCTTAAACGGAGGCTGAACTATAGAACTTTTTTTGTCATCAGTTGTGACTGCTACATCTTAAGAAATAATGAACGAAACCAAAAAAAACTTATCGACAAGCAGCCCTTATACGTTACAAGAGCTGATTTTATTCTGGCGCCAATAGCTGAAAGGGGGGTGGTGCAATGGAACGTTCTTTGTTTTTCATTGCGGATGTCATATCTCAAGAAGTAATGCTACGTTCTAAAATAGCTTTTTTAATGCAATAATAAGAACGAAAAATTGTAATCGACTGTCGTCTGCGTATTTCGCGTTATTTTAATTGTTGGAAAATGACCGGGAAATCAATAATTTAAAATTTTTAACTGTTGCCATCTTGTGTTCGTTAACAAATAAAATATTTGTTTTTATCTGAGCAAGGCTTTTAAAGTAACTTTCAATGTTCACTCTTTGCTTTGCTTTTTCGATGATTCGGAATATAAGATAGGCGTCAAGTTTTTTACTTGTGGAATTCTGTTTTTGTTGGGAATATTGCTTCCTCGCCAAGCATGGGGAGTGATCAGAATTCATAAGAAAGATATAGAAGAACGTTTCGTGATGGCCACAAAATACTAGTTTATTTCGCCACGGTTAGTATGTAAGCGGAGTGTAAAGACAGAATTTTTTACATATCCCCTTAGGACAAAATGACGCAGTGTTAGGTAACGTTACATAGGAGAGACAATCATAAATTAATTCTCTCTTGATCACGATTTTGACAGACTGGGGAAAAAAAACAAGTGGAGACAAAAAGTAACTTGCAAGAACATCTAGAGGGAGTCCTACAAGTCGCTCTTTCATTCTAGAGATCTTACACTGGTGTGCAAAAATTAAGGACGAAGTCGAAAAATTAGCATATCAGCTGAACGAAGAGGCAGAGCGGACAGAAAGACCAATCAGGAGATTAAGTACGGTGATGTACGGTAGCACATGCGCAGATATGCAGGCAGACGTAATGGGGGAGTGTCTGAGTAGTATAAAGCATGTTGTCGGTGTAAGATCAGTATTTCTGGCAAAGAGATTGCACGCCGTATAGCAGTTAAAATTACACCGAGTTGCTGCCTCAGCGAGAAATGGCGAATGATCAATCTGTTAGACGACATTTGGATGCTTTTACCCGAGGTCGAATCATTGGGAAGCTGGAGGAAGGCCGCAGCGTGACAAGTGTGGCTGCAGAGTTCAGAATTGCTCACAGCATCGTTTCACGACTTTGGAGACAATTTCAAACTACAGGAACAGCTATCCGGGGGTTCAGTAGTGGTCGTCCACGAGGAACCACACCCGCAGATGACCGGTATATTGTCTTACAGGCCAGAAGAAACAGGTGGCTTTCAGCGGGAGAAATCACTAGACATACGACACAGGCGACTGGACGACCGATATCGCGTTTTACCGTGGCCAGAAGACTGCACGGTGGTGGTCTGTTTGCACGGCGCCCTATACGGTGTGTACCTCTAACGCCTGCCCATCGGAGAAGGCGTTCTCTGTGGTGCCGGGAACACCGGAATTGGAGAGACAATGAATGGGGACGAGTACTCTATACAGATGAGAGCAGATTCAGTCTGAGTAGCGATTCTCATCGCATACTCATCTGGAGAGAACGAGGAAGCCGCAATCATCCCTCGACCATCATTGAAAGGGCCAGTATGGAGGTCGTGGTGTTCTCGTTTGGGGAGGCATCATGCTTGGTAGTCGTACAGACCTTCACATCTTCGACGCAGGTTCAGTCAACGGGACCCGTTATTGTAACGAGATTCTTCTTCCATATGTGCGTCTTTTTAGAGGCGCTATGGGTCCGCAGTTCCTTTTCATGGACGACAATGCACCATGTCATTGCACAGTAGCTGCCGAACAGCTCTTAGAGAGTAAGGATATTGAAAGTATGGATTGGCCGGCACGATCACCGGATCTCAATCCCATCGAGCATGTATGGGATTTTCTATGCAGACGCTTGGCAGCTCGTACCTTACCACCAGTAACGATTCGGGAGCTTCGATTGGCGCTGCAAGACGAATGGGCAGCAATGCCTCAACACTTCATTGACACCCTCATTTCAGCATAGGCAGACGCTGTGAAACCTGTCTAGCAGTCGGGGGAGATCATATCCCCTACTAAAAACCGGATGTTTCTTGCTGGACACCCATCACAGGGATGTTTCGGCCTTCAGTCGCATTGGGCTCCATGCTACTTTTTCAATAAAGCTTCTTTTTATCCCTCAGATTTCTCTTTTAGTAAGTGTTGCTTCCATTACACATGTCCTTACGTATTGGGGATCTTACGGTATTAAATGTGTTGATTTGGAAAGCTTTTGCACAAAGTTATATTGAAAAAATCGTCTCGTCCTTAATTTTTGCACACCAGTGTATATAGGGATAGATCGGACAACTGCGCGCCGTTCTAAACAGCTTATCCGCCATATTTATTCCAAGTGTTGTCAGTTCAAAATGCTGCACTGTGTGAATTTTTAGCTTTCCCACGTAAATCTTTAAAGAAAAGACTGATTTTCTTTTCTCCTTGTGTTTTGATTAAACGGATACAGCGCTAAGTCTGGCAATCCGGCAGAAATCATTTCGTATCGTATTGTCATAGAAAAAAAAAAAAACTCAAACATTTTTTCATAAAGTTTGAAAATAAACAGGTATTTGTGATCTGCTCATTTCATTTTATAATATTATAACTTGCTTCAAAATTATTTTTCGATACAATGTACAGTGATGTTTGGGCAGAAGATGCATTACGGTCTACGGGGAGTAAGCATCTTTGGACATAAGATGGCTGCAGTTCCAAATTTGTTCAATCTCCCGTATTAAGGCTCTCTATTTCATTCCAGATCCAAAAGAGCTATCGGTTCAATATTCCCAAATCGGTGACTTAATAGTTTTTTAGAAAACGCGATGTTTATTCGATAAAATACTTTTCGCTTGTATCAATATAAACATTAACTGAAACTTTAATGAGATTTACTAATTTTCATTTACATATTAATTGATAAGTACACAAACATTGTTCTTGAGATGCAACATCTCACTTAAAATGCTCTTCATTCATTACGCCATTTCTTCGTATTCGATTACGAAAAATAAATGAGGAAATAATTGCTTCGTTTAAATTCATGCATAAACATGCATTATGTATGCACAACAGCTGTTCTCTGGTGGGGAATCAAAACTGAATTTTCGACGGGATAATAAAGTTCACTCTAAAATTTTGACAGACATTCTTTTAAACAGTTCGATCAATTCTGAGAAGTGACTGCGAGGTGTGAAGACATTATTCTGTGCTCTAACGAAAATGGCGTTGTTTTTCTGCTTGAATTAATCAATGTCAGGCTACTTGAAATTTATACTCTCTATTAATATGCCATAAAGTAAATAATTACCAAAAGTTTTATTGGAAATTTCTTGAGTACTATGATGGTATAAGTTTTTTTTTCTTTAGTTCCGATAACTAATTTTCTTTTATTTAAATCTTCGCAGCCGAGAATAAATGCGATTTTTAAGTATTTAACTAAATTACACAAAAGTTTCCACCTTTCCAGGTGCTGTTAATATCACGTGGAAATGAGATAATTTTAGATTAGAAACATAGCTTTATAATATTTAGTTTCATTTTGAACACGAAGATGCATTTAAGAGAACCTTATTGTCAGGTTATAAGGTATTAGGCTTAGTTGAGGAAAATGAAATAAATGAACATCCAGCATTTATTTGGATTTTGACATCTTGAATTCAAATTATGTTTTCACAATCACGAATTGCAATAACATCCTACTTGTTCAGTTTCTTGTTTATACAAATGGAATGGAATAGATATGTTCAAGAAATTTGCACCCGTCATATTATGAGAGGTTATTTTCTTGAATTGGTATTATGAGGCACTTCCATAAAAAAAGAAATAGTGATTAAGACCATTTAAAAAAATAATGATTTTAAGGCCCCCAGAGCACTTATCATTAATGCTATTTACAGCGTATAACGTTATGTATTTTTATTTATTATCAATCTTAATTGATGGGAATTATTAATCTGAAAATTTTGCATTTAGATCAAGTTTTGCTTTTAAAGTTTACTTATAATAGTGTTTTTTCCTGAAAAAACGTAAGTTCACCCCCTTCCTTTTTTTTAAAGCAAAATCTGCTTCAGTTAAGCCTCGAAGGAACGCAAATGATTTGTATACATGGCGACGAAAATTTGTCTCATTAATAAATATTAAAACAACGAGTTAGCTTATTCTCGACGTCATGGCAATCTGAAAAAACAGAGCAACATCAACTTTGGTCAACTGAGGATAATAAACAATTCGTGATTGCTCAATATAATTTCAATGTCTCAGATTTAAATTCTTTCTTTTTCTTAGGATGAACTGAGACATAAAATTTTGGGCATTGTGAAAATTACAGGACATGAAAATTTTAATTTTTCATCAACAGTTTAATAGTATTATCAACAGTTTTTTTAACAGTTTAACAATTAACAGTTTTTTAGCGAATGAAATTATGTTTCCTTTGATCCTAATAAATAGCGTGTTCTCTTTAACCCATACTCAAACATAAAAAAAAAATAGCCCATTAGTAAGCGATTGGTAACGTGGCCATTTTTTTTTCATTCCTTTTTAATTTCACGCTGTGCAGATGTATTGTATGTTTTTAAAAAAAAAATGTTGATAAACTTAAGACTATGTTCAGATATTTTTATTATTTTCAATCGCATTAAAACACGCACATAAGTTAAACTTATGTAACATTACTTTTTAAGCGTTTACCACTATACCGAATTAATTCATCGAGTACGCTATCAATTCGTAAAAGATCTACTTAGTTGTGATAGTAACTCCTGAAATAGTGAGTAATAAAAGCATCAATTGTTAAGCAGAGAGTGAATTTTGTACAGAAACTCTTATAATTTTATTATTTTTTAGAATAAATTGATTATTATCATAACTTGGAGATTATAGTAAAATATTATTATTAAAGTACTTTTAGAAAACAAACAACAAGTACAAAAAATATTCAATCCAAATAATAATAAAAAGAAAAGAAAGAAATAGGGTACTGTTACACGCGAAAAGATTAGACGACGACATTAATTACCAGTCACATTTATTCCCAGTAAAATTGAAATACGTCTGCATCTGCTTCATCCTTCTAAAAAAAAAAGAAAAACGACAATAGTTTTCTCTTTTTTGCTTTTACTTAATTTTTCTGCTATTGAAAGCTCTTAAGAGACCCAAAAAAAAAACTTGAAAAATAATGAGTATTTTGGCATCTTTCTCGACTTTCAGTCATTCATTTGTTTTCACTATACGGTTGCATATTTATTTGAAAGCATGGCTTTGAAAATTAACTGATGCCAAACACATTGTAATGGAATCAATAACAAATATTGTTTGCTGAACAAAAAGAAAAGACTGTGATATGCAAACATTCAGCAAGTTTTCCCAACAGATTTTATACACAGTTTTAAAAAAATCTTGAAATTTTAAGGTAAAAGTCACTGGCATCCATGTTGCTAGTTACCGTAAAATCTGATTTTACTGTAAAATTATACGGTAGAATAAGAGAGAGTTAAAAAACGCAAAATGCGAGCAGCAGGTTCGATTTCAGGACCTTTGGATTGGCAGGTGGCTATGCTGCCCACTACACGAGTTGGAAAACATCGAGTGAGGGAAAATACAGTGTTATCTGCTTCGCACTGGAAGTCACGTAGAGTATCAATTGGCTCTGCAATCGTTCATTTTTACGCGAAAATTTACAATAATTTTTATGTACTACTGTATGCACTCAATTTAACAGTAATATTTACCATAAACGTTTCCTGAATTTTTAACAGTCTACGACATGAATCAGGTATAACCATCACCAAAGAAAACAGTTCGGAAAGTTGGACAGAAAATAATAAGGTTTCAAATTTTTAAAAACCGAAACTAAAATCATTTTTGTATATTTAAATGATATTGGGTTTGCTTTTAAAACCATCTCCCTTCACAACATACTTTTCTGCAGCATTGAACACGAAAATAATTTCTTACAACACCAAAACAAAAAACTTTGTGGTTGGTTTTTAAATTTCAATATGATCCCTCAAATAAACCAACACACTTACATTTTTTAGCATTCGACTCAGGCTCCAAATCTAAAATTTTATCCACGGATATGAGGCTTTCTTGTGAATACCGCTACGGAAGTGGTAAACCGCATGTAAAATTCATGCACATATTTTGAGAACCTTAGAGATGTAAACTGTGAAAAGGTTACAAGCGCTTTATAGTGAGAAATACATTTTTTTTCCTGTTCCTTTTCTTTTTTTTTTCAATGGTGTCTCATCAGCTGAAAAGTCTACTATATGGATGCAACGTTCACGAACAGCGCAGCAAGGAATAGAATAGATACATTAAAACTTAATGCTGAGAGAGGAAGGAAGTAGTTCTCAGTTTTTTATTCCGAATAAGTTTCCCGGATTTTTGCGAAGCAATTGGTAATACCGCAACCGGATGCTTTTTGTTGTTAGAGGGAGTCATACTCTACGTGATTTTTCTCCTCAAAGTCTCGGTATTGAAATCCTGAATAATATTTAATATTTATCAGAGGATGAATGCAGTTGGGATTTCTGTTAAGAAATGTTCCCTAGGTAAATAGACGGTGCGTAACATTAACATATTTTTTGCATTTATGTATGCGATTTTTGAGTGATTTTTTCCCTAACTGAATCGTTGGCTTGAACAACGTTGGATATTACAAAATACAAATTGTACTGGAGAGCAATTTTTCTGAAAGCGCAATTAAATTTGAAAAGCTACCAAGGAAATGATATCCATCGTTGCTCTACTGTAATAAACGTTTTCCTCCAAAGGATGAAATCCATATTCGTTTTTTAACGAACCAACCAACATTTATTTCACCAGAAAACTAATTGTATATATATATATATATATATATATATATATATATATATATATATATATATATATATATATATATATATATATATATATATATATATATATATATATATATATATATATATATTAGGGTGGTCCTTATTTTTGAAGTTGTAGATATTTTACACGACGCCCCCTCAATTTGTTCCATTATACAAATAGATGATCCATGCAAAATTTTAAGTCAATCCATGAATATTAACACGTGCCCCTAGGGCCCCCTTTTTTGAGTTTTAAAGAAAAGATTGCGGATTTTCTCATTTTTATGTAAAAACATTCCTAGGTTTCATATTTAAAGTAATTTTGAACCTCAGTAGATGTTGCTACTTCCAGACCAACCATTCTCTCACTTTCATTCTGTAAAATTTTACATATTACATAGGGTACATGTACACCAATGACCTTGGGGCAGGTATACCGCTATTCGCGTTCGTTTCAAACCAAGCGGCAGGGGAACATTTCTTTCAACCAACACAAGGGATTCTAAAGGCCATTAATGAATGGCCTAAGCCATTAATGAATGATTTTTGACAGCAACAAATTGCCTCCTCCAGGCTTTGGGGGTGTTGGTTTAGAAAATTTTCTGTGTCTTTAATAGGTGTGGCAAATAGGGTCACTAGGTTTCCATGCTATAAATATAAGTAATGACAATTACATTTTAATTCGCTGTTCTTTAGTTATATACTTAAATGTTTATGCGTTCTTTTAATTTAAATTTTGAAAAATCCTCGATTACCCTACCATAAAAATAAACTCTTATTTTCCATATCTAAAATATAAATTAAAAAAATTCCAGATCGGAATAATGTAAAAATCTATACTTTAAACTGTCTTCTATTACAGTACATAGTCCTTTATTATCATCAAATTCCTCTTGCAATTCACAAGATTTAGAAACCGAAATGGGTATCTATCCTAAACTGTTGAACCTTTTTTTCTATATCTGGTCTACCACAACGCAAAAAAGCTAGACAACTATTGAGATCTGCTCGCATTTCATCAATGTTAGACAAATGCCATATTAGGGACAAAGAATCTGCTCATTTATTAACAGCCTATGTAGATGCAGTAAATTTAAATCCAAATAACCTTCTAATCAATCGTACATCCCTTAAGAGAGCAAGAGAAAATCTTCGAGAGGTAAAATCAGATTTCATGAATTTAAATTTAGATTTTTTAGTTTTCCCTGTGATACAAAGCTACCTCCAGATGTAAATGAAGAAAAAAACGCCGATAGGCTTACCATGATACTTTCAGGTTCCAATGTTGAACAGCTACTCAGAATTTCTGAGATATTTCTTCAGTTGTATATGATATCTTAGATTATTGCTCTTTATTGCTAACTGTTCAAAGCTGTAGTGTTTTATACAGCGGCTGACAATACCGGCCGTATAAATTGTGCATGTAAATTTTTAGAGCAAAAGCTGAACGGTAATATATTGCATTTGTATTGCTATCATCATGCACTTGAAATCGTAATGCAGAGTGTCTTTAAAGAAGTTCTTGCCTTTCTTAGTTCTAGACTCGATCTTCCATTATTTAAGCGCTTCAAAATTAAAAAAAAATACACATACCACTTAAATTCTAAGAGAAGAATTTGATGACATATTATTGTTCATAGAAAGCGGAATTAAGAAATATTACAGAGAATTATCATAACGTTTAATAATATTTCTTTGTGAAGTCCTCCCTCCTACAGGGATATGTTTTCGGCAACCTGGAGCTTATCCCTGGCCCAGAGGGGTGGCAAAAGGAATTTCTTGTTTGAAAAATTATATATTTAGGAAGCAATTTAAATTGACACTACATGAAGAGATTGCCCGTAAATGCTGTTTTACAGTTAAATGTTGTATGAAGATATAGTTTTTCACAGCAACCCATTCTAGGCCTTTTAAATTAATATAAAGTATGGTGTCTAAAAAAATCCTGCAGCGTGCAAAATGATGACAAACATGCAGCAGAAGCAGTGATTGAAAAATTCATAAATCACTGATGGTACTTAGGGGATGAACTAGTACCTTTGTCTGTATTGGATGAAGGAATTAACTGTGAAGATAGGAAAAGACTACTTCAAAAAAATGCTTGCTGAATAGGAAGACGTGTCTGATGACTATAAAAAATTTCAAGTAACAGTAGATGATTTGGAATACTTTCTTAGTAAAAATCTTCCTCTTTATAGAATCAATTACAAGTCAATAAAACTGTTTGATAAGTTACAAACACCAAAAGATGTTTCCCTATTTGATCCTTATTCATGGCAAAATGAAGGAAGCTATTTAAAGGGGAGAGATATCGTTAAAATGCTGAAAGTTGTGAATGATACAACTGAAAGAGGAGCACAATTAAACGAAAAATTTCACAATCAATTTACCAAATATGAGTCACAAAAGCAATTTAGTATTTTACAGACACTCCAAGACTATCGGAAAAAAAAAAATGCACACGATTGAGATACATTGAGAAAAGCGTACGATTAAGGTAAAGTTTCTAAAGCAATATTTCGTTCTTATTCAATGTAAAATCTTTAGACGATATGAAGTAATTAAAACGATTAATTTTAGTGCTACCTCGCTGTAAAAATATTTTGCAAACATAATAGAAACGATGTACGGGGTCTGAAGTAAAAACTCGAAGATTTGTGAGATAATTATCAAAAGTGTTAAAGTTCAACGTCCTAGGGGCACGTGCTATTATTGACCAATCGAGTTCAAATTTTGCACCGATTACTTTTTATTATAGTGTCACAAAACTAGGGGGCGCCACTTGTTGAATTCCGAAAAAAAAAATTTCCCATATAAATAAGGACCACCCTAATATATATATATATATATATATATATATATATATATATATATATATATATATATAACCATATCCAACGTTTAAAAAATAATTACGTGATTTTTCTGCTCAAAGTTTCGGTATTGAAAACTTGAATAATATTTTATATTTGTCAGAAGATGTATGCAGTCGGGATTTATGTTAAGAAATGTTCCCTAGGTAAATAGACAGTTCGTAGAATTAACATATTTGTTTCATCTATGAGTGCAACTTTTAAGCGATTTTTCACTAAGTGAATTGTTTGTGGGAACAACTTTGGATGCTACAAAATACAAATTTTACATGAGAGCATTTTTTCTGGAGGCGCAATTACGTTTGAAAAACTACCAAAGAAATCACATCCAACGTTAATCTACTGTAACATACGTTTTCCTCCATAGGAAAAAGATGAATCCGAATTCGTTTTTTAACGAACTAATCAACATTACACAAAATACACCGCCAGTTTAATTATTCCATCCGATGACTGCAGTTTTGTACCTTTCAGCACTCATATCAGCCCGGAATAGGAAGTAACTTTTCTCCGCACACACCCCACCACTTAGCTGCAAGCCTTAGGTTCCACCGTCCGGGGGGTCCGCGTAGCGGGCCCCCCCGCACGGCTGGGTGCGACGGTCGATAGTCGTCTGGACCACGGACGGTCTTGGTGCTTATTGCGCCGGGGGAGGTCCCCGTGTGGGCGTCAGCCCAGCTGGGAGTTAATCTGTGAACCTTGCTCGCCATGAGATACGGGATATCTCCCCGTACTTCTTTGGCGTACCATGGCTCCCGGAATAGGAAGTAACTGTGCTGGGGGCGGAAAACCTCTTAAAGAAGCCAAGATAGCAAAACAAACTGGTAGCTGATGTAGAATTAGCACACCAGGCGAGTCGCCGCAGAAATGGTGCGGATTAACATCAAAGATTGAAGGCAAAGCTAGGTATTTTGCAGTAAGTTACCGCCCTAATGCATTTTTAAACTACAAATTTCATGGTACTATGTTTTACCATACGAAGAGTGCTAGGCTATAATTGTTTGGCTTACAAAGTTAGAGACTAAACAATAAAATTAATGTTTGGTAAATACGACAACAGTCCAGTGAGAGATAAAAGTCGTATTGGAAGTTATATCAGTTTTTCAACTTTACATTTTCAGTGTAATATTTTCACTTGAATCATCACGCGAAATGGAAATTGTCTATTGTGAAAAAAAAAAAAAAAAAAAAAAAAAAACTCTATATATGTTAGAACTTAACGGGAAAAAAAATTACAATATAATATTTTATTATGTAACCGTAACAGGAGAAAAAATCTTAATTATGAAAATTAAACAACTTACTTAATTTTTAAAAAAAATAATTTCAAAGTTTTCACTCTTAAGACAAGTTAGCGGATGGCAATTTTTATTTCAGAAATGCTTAAATTTTGTTTTTAAGGATCCAAAATCTAGATCACGATAACCAAGTGATTTTTTTTAGAGTCTGAGAATTTTACACAATAAAAGTTTTAATCTTAAAAACAACGACAGCCCCCCCCCCCCCTCCATAGGAGAAATTTTGCAAATATCTCTTTCTTTTCCCTTGCCTACACCATGTTTAGTATTACTAAATAATAATATTTTTCTATACCGTCGGTCGGAGTGAGTTTCATTTAAAATATGACTGACATTTGATAGCACTCTACCTGTTTCTTTTATCTTCTTTTAATGTGATTATGTTGAATCTAATTGAATGATTTGACACCCGAACTAATTAAAATATGAATGGGATATGATAAAATGTCGATCGTCATTTTTTCAATAGGTCGCTTAAGAAATATTTCTCAAGTTGAAATTATTAGAATGCTGTGCGTTTTACGCAGTCAAAAACATATTAAAAGTTTCTGAGCGAAGGAAATTATATTCACTAAGGTGATAAAAAATAAAGTAAACAAATGTCCCTTTATCGCTTTTCAGAATTTAGATAGTATACAATAAGACAAGTAGGTCAGAAATACTACCCGCAAAACTTGTCACTAGTAGATATTTCAACTTAAGAACTTAATAAATCATTAATGAAAGATAAATCATCCAATGGTTTTCTTATATTTTATTTTTTAAAAAAATGTCACTAAATTACACTCATTTCAAAACAATGTATCGAACGCTTTCAATTTGGACGTGACCCCTCAAAAGTTTCTTCATCGTAACCACGCCTACACGTGTCATAAATTGCGTCTTACGGCTTTCTCTAATACTCTCCTCGACATCATACAAACTTCTTCGCCAGAGAGCCAATTAAGTAATTTGGCGAAAGTACACGGCTCTAAGAAGGGAGACACATACATTAAGCAAATTAGGCGGATTTTCGAAGGCTGATCCAGAATTAAAATAAAGTCTAACTCCCTGTTATCAGTTGTAATTCGATGAGTAATTGAGTTTAATTTCCGATTTCCAGACGTCACGAGGTACCACGAATGATTAAGGTGGAGCAGCGGAAATTATCATCTCCAGAACACGGAAATTCTGAATTTTTGAGAAATAGAGAAAAGAGTATGTGTTTAGGGATTGAGTAAGTAACGGTTTCGAGTTAAAACGAAGCTGACAGGACTGTTGTAATGGGAAAGTCAGGGTTGTATTTATGATTTGACTTTCGCGTTCTGTTTGTTAGAATTTATTATTGTGTTTCTGCAAGTCTTATGTTATGGTAAGGGAATGTAATTCATTTATAAGATGAACTTTAAACATATTGTGCAATTATATAAATCATAAAAATAACTTCAGTTATGTGTGATACATTTTTTCGTTTGAAAAATTAAAGTTGATTAATTTAAATGTTAATAAATACTTTATTCAGTAGGACTAAATATTTATAAGATGTTATAAATATGTTATTGTACTGCCGTGAGAAGCTAAAGCACAATAACTGTAGCAATGTGTTTTTCAAAAAAAAAAAAAAAAAATAAGAAGTTGAGTTTAGATTCCGCACTAAATTAGGGGAATTTTGAAATTCGATGTGCTTTTTTTTTTAGCAAAAACCAAGTAATCAAGCTTGTGCAATAAAACTAAATTACAGTAGATGACGAAATAAAATTTATCTTTTTAAATATAATGTAGTAAATAATGATGTTTGTTCTTGTGGACGGGAAGCTGACTTTATAATAATTATTCCGGAAATACAAGAAAATTTAAAGAAAGACTTCAAAACAGGTAGTTTGTTGGCTAACTAGCTGCATTTATTTGTTGAGAGTTTTAAAAACCTTAAAATGTATCGTTATTTTATTTGTCATCGAAATTTGTAAGCTGTGTTGCTGTGTATTATCTTGCTTGTAACTTTTTTTAACATTTTTGTTTTCATTATGTTGTTTTCATATGTGCGTGCTGATGTCTCTTAATTTGGTATTGTTGACGGCAGCTTGGTAGCTTTGAAAGCCATCAAACATCAATTTTCGCAAAGTTTTTTGTTACTTAAGAAGCTAAATTTTGAGCAATTCAGTAATTTGAACTATCAGTTAAAAATCGAAAGCAAAACAAATGCAGCGAGCAATGCATTTTTGACTTCAATAGAAAGTACATTATCGCTTTACTTGTCGTTTAAAGTTATACGGTCTACAATTTTTCTTTTACAGGTTTTTTCATTGGTTAAAGTCAAATCAAACTTTTATGTGCACAAATAAAACTTTATTTTTGTGAAAACAATCTAAAAGTTTTCTTCTAGTTTGTGCAGCATGTTGATAACTGCATATCTGCATGTCTTGCGATAGTTAAAGTTAATTTGCGAACTGGTACAGGTGAATTAAATTATTTCATATTTGATGCAGCACTTTTAAATAAAATAAATAAAATGAAAATAATTAAAAAAAAACAAGAAATCAACTGGTGAGATTTTAGAGCTGCAAGACAGCCATTGATAGAAAGCAATGTCAGGAGGTTTTGGAGTACACGTCGACTAATCCGCTAATCAGTTAAAAACTGACGACAGCCAAGCCAAAGAAGTGATGCACTATCTTTTTACAGTTTAAACCAACTGGGTTTTTCAACTAACTGTAGCAACAACCAAATCTGTAACATATCCTAATAGATAATAACATCAACCATATTTTTCACAGAAAAATAATTGGATGGAAATTGAGTCACGTCGCTATCTTTCAACTGTTATTTTTGTAACTTCCGGTTAAGTAAAGACATACATTTTCTACTTTTAGTAGCCCTGAAAAATGGAAAGTACTATGTTTCATACTGTGTGTGCACAAGTTTAAATTGAAGGAACTTTGCCACTATTTTTTTTTCACATTTTGAAAAGAAAATAAATCTACATAAATAAAAAATAGTAATGGTGTGTGTATGAATGTTCCCTATATAAATTTAGTTTACGTCGGATCTCGACCAATGTGTGTGGGGGGGGGGGATCGAAAGCTAAAAAAGTACCCTACTGTTCGAATTTCAGTCTTATGACCGGAAAAGTGCTTTTTTCTATAATAGGAGGGCAAAAACGTGCTCGCGATAATTGTAATAAAATATTCATAGAAATCCCTGAATTTTTTGCATCAGATAAATTTTGTTCAATGTTCCAAAGTAGTTAGAACGTAAATCATAACTGTTTTGACTAATTTCATGCTAAAATGAAGGTAAGCATTCAATAAGAAATTTATTTATTAGTAATAAAAAAAATATTATCGAGCAATGATTTGATACAAATTTGTAGCGCGAATAAAATTATTGAGTAATAAGATCAGTTGCCCTTTTTTTTCGAATATGAAAAAATAAAATTCTGGCTTTAGTTTGAGGTTTTTCCTGTAATTGGGGAATTTAAATGCTTTCCTTTTTGGTTATTTTTCCGCCATCTGTCGGGAAATTTTTCAGATTTTTATTTGTTCAAGCCTTATTGTTGAACACGTGTCACTTGGCATAACTTTTATTTTTGAGGTAAACCGTACAAAGCCGGGCGATGCAGGTAGGAAATAAATAAGAAAAAAAAGTTCAGTTTTATGACATCCTAAATTTTTTATTCAACAGAGTAACACACACAGATGCAAAAACTATACTCCCATCGTATCTTCTCCCACTGATATTTATAAAAAGTGGAAAATATTTTAAGTTCTATCCACACTTTTTAAGCTCGTGACAAAAGAAGATTAAATATAAACACCTACCGCCTACTATATACTTTGATGTCAAACCTAAACATTAGTTACTGTACTTGAAATGGGAGTCCTTTCTTTGAGGAAACAAGAAGAGAAAGTTTTCATTCTGAAAGTTAATGAGCGCAGCAACAACATTCATACATGAAGCTGAAAAGCAACAATTTATTAGTGTCAAAAATTCAGATACTCTACACGCAATTTGGAATGAATAGCTCCAGCAACACCGCCACGTGATAAATAGCGTTTCAGTCAAGCTGTAATAATTTAGTTGCTGGTTTTATCTCTGATACGACGAGGCTTCAAAATTTAAAATGGTGGCGCTCTCTCAGACCGATTACTCTAATGCGCTCTTTTAATAAATCGATTTTTGTAACTGATGGATTATTCGCTTCACCAGTGCTTTGAGTATCATATAATAAATATATCGATTTATATGGGTGGAATTTAATGGAGCGAACAGCATTCCAATAAGAGGATTTACTAAACCATGACACTTTGACTTGTGAAAATGTAGTAACAAGCGGTGAAAGTACTGGATTATAGATTTTTTAAAGTAATTGTTTGTGCCAATTTAAGCCTTTTCCAAGAAAGTAGCAAATGAACTACACTTTATGAATGCATGTTTTTTAATTGCTGATTTTGACATGAAAAATGAAATTAGTTAGAGTTGAAATTGCATGAACGGTACATATAAGAAGATTCCGTTATTGTAAACAGTTTTTGATTAGAAAACTTCGTTTTCAGCAATTGCGATTTTGCAAAGTTTAAGTTAATGTTATTTAATTTGATTTTTTTAAGCCAGACTTCCTAAACATTTTTAGTTGAGCAGCTTGTAGACATAATGTGGTTATTATTCAAATATACATGTACCAAAAGAAAAACATAATGAGCTCCTACACACGACGCAACCCTAGTTGATGAAATACTTCTACTGATAATTTTTGTGATCTAATTTGATACTATTTTTAAAGCCAGAGTTTCTAAAAACTTTGATTTGAGATTGGTTGTAGACATAAAATGATTATTATTTAACTATGCAGTTAACAAAAGAAAAGCATTAAGGCCTTCTTTACACGAGGCAACCCTAGTGGATGAAATACATCTACTGATCCTTTTTTTTGATCCAATTTGATAATTATTTTAAAGCCAGCGTTTCTAAAAACTTCTTATTTGAGCAGCTTGTAGACATAACGTGGTTATCATTCAATTATGCAGTTAACGAAAGAAAAACATTAAGTCCTCCTTTACACGAAGCATACCTAGTTGATGAAATACTTCTACTGTTCCAGGAATTAACCAAAAGGAGTAATATATTGCCAATCGACAATTAAGCGCGTGCAAAGTGCTGCAGTTGCCCACAGGAATGGTGAAACGGGCTTTAACGAAGTCTGCCGACAATATAGAGTCAAAGACAACTTAAAACATACACCCTTATGCATGTAATAACCAATTCACTGATTGAGTAACTCTCCTGACGTCATCAACAATACAACTCGATCCACGACATGATAAGTTGATAATATTTTTTGGTAATGTTGACATGCAGGGAAATGCTTTATTTCGACAAGTCTGAACTAAATCCGGTAACTCAACTATTTTACTGGTGAGACTCATTTTAGGAAAATGAAGAAACGAAAAAGTGGTCAACAATGAACGCTACCTACTGGAGTTTAGGTTCAATTCACTGAAATTACGGTTAACATGTAAACTTTTAAAAATATTACCAAACAGGCAATGGCTTCGTTCAAATGTTGAAGCAATTTTAACCCACCATACCTTGACGGACTATTTTATAGTTTAGACGATAAAAACCGTTTTGCTGTTGATGGAAAGTTTTTTACTAGTGTTTGGGTTACAAACTCCCCGAAACAGGAAAATAATTAGTGAATCATGTTTTAAAACTACTTTAGACTTTTTTTGGAATCACTTCCACATATTTGGAGGAGTTGGCTTTTCAAGTGGACGAGAAAAATGATATGTCTTACAGATTTAATAAAGACAAAAATTCTGCCAAGAAAAAATGATATTATATAATCTTGCGACTTTACCTTGAATCAAGTATCAGGCTACCAGAGAAAACTAATATCTCTAGCCTCTGGTTTCAGTGAGGAAATGGCTAATACGTTCTGTCAAAGGTTAGAGAACCTTGTCGACAAGTACGGAACAAAACGGTGGAACAAAAACCTTCAAAAGAGACGAAACAAGATTCCGAATCGTTTAAAAGACGTCAATAGGATAATAACTGAGAAGGGTAAGTTATAAGTTACAAAATTATCAAGTAATGAATGAAGAGTAATGAAAACAGCTATGGGGTGAGGGAGTACTGGGGAGTTTTTATGTTCTTCTTATGCGAAAAAATTATTTTAGAAAAAAAGTCTTTCTTTTTTGAATAACTAATAGTTACTGGTAGTGGTTATTGAAATTCTGTAATAAATACTAGTAATTTGTGCATTGATTTTCTTATTTAAAAATGTGGTCCAGCGGCGGAAATTCGGTGGTCCATCCATTGCAATCGAATGCCATGAATGGACCAAATGCTAAACTATTTATTTTTAACCTTTATAACATATATTTATCATACAAGTGAATAGTCTTATTAAAAGGGAAATATACTGTGTAATTATTCCTAAATTCAATGTTTAATTTAAGTCGGAACTAAACATCTGCTAAATTAAAGAGCAATAATATGTGTTGAGCTAACGGATTTAAACCACCTCTATTTAAAACAAAGTTGCTATTTCTTATCGTAAAAAACTCATTCAACCAAGAACGTTTGGTATTGAACCAAGTGTCATACCAATTCAAATGCGTGTGTTTTATGCAAAACATGCTAATTAATAAAATTACGTAATTTAATTTACGATTTTACTCTTATTTCCTTATTATCGCCGTCTTAAGCAATAACATTGAAAAATTTACTTAATGATACGACTAAATCACAAAGATATCAGTTGTAAGTTAATGCTAATTAATAAAATTACGTAATTTAATTTACGATTTTACTCTTATTTCCTTATTATCGCCGTCTTAAGCAATAACATTGAAAAATTTACTTAATGATACGACTAAATCACAAAGATATCAGTTGTAAGTTATGTTTATTTGGCGAATTAGATGTTTCTTAAGTTGTTAATTCCATTTAAATTACCCTTTCAATATAAGCGTCAGAACTTTCTTATTACACATAAATATTTAATAAATTTACTTTAATTAATATACAGTACCAAAAATTTATGAAACCATTACTTTTTGATGCAAATAGTAATCAGTCTTCAAATTTTGCACCGTATTTTTGTTTAAGCGTTTCGTTTTAATATAATAGGATTCTAAAAACAATTCTCAAGTGTGCGAAAAAACAAGTTAATTCCTTTCAATACCGTCTAATTAGCATCCAAAAATGGAATGGATAAACAAATAGATCTTATTCAAATAACACAATTTTTGAACCGATTAATTTGTTTTCTTACAATAGCACACATTTTATGTTTGTATACATTCAAAACATTATTTAAGAGCTTAAAGCATCCAATTTAAACTTGTGAGATTGCAACATAGTAAGATATAGTCTTCATTTACAGGAGTAACAATTTGAAAGAAATATCAATGTTTGTAAATATCCATAAGATAAAAATGCTCAACCAAATATCATTGCTTCAGTGAAAGTCATAATAATGAGAAAGTAGCTTTCGGATCATCAAAAGTTCTTTTATTTCCTATTCCATTTCAATTGCAATTAAATATAAATTGATGTCTTTTGGGATAAGTGGAAGTTGAAGTGCGAAGATGAATTCCGAAATTTCCATTTCACCTTCTGGAACGTATAATTAAGCTCTCGGAATAGTCAGCCGACATTGTCGTCTTCCAAGCCGGGCTCTGCCCTTTTTCATGCTCAAGCAAAAGCACAATCCGGTGATAATTGACTGAAGAGTTGATTAGCTCAGAGTTGAAGCCTCTCTGTAATTATCAATGGCGTAATATATTCGCCGGAACAGGCTAAAAGAAAAATTAAAGCATCGTGCCACTATTCTGTCACCAGACGAAGTGACAAGTTCTTCTTCTGTGGAACAAGAATTAGAAAATAATTTAATTTGTAGATGTAAATTAGTCGGTTGCTAATTACATTGAAATAAAGAGCCTCATCTCAGATACGCGATCAACACGAGTTCCCGGTTTGCTTTATGCGTGCGGATTTAAATTATCAAAGGATGTAAATTTACATTTTGCTCATTTTCTTACTTGTCATTTCTTTGAAATTAAAACAGCATCTATAAAAGACGTTTAACAAGCTGTTCCCAAGTGATTAGCAATGCAATCATTTCATTTCATTTGCATGTAAATTTCCCTCCGATAAATTAATCCTTTTTGCTGCAGATATAGGTTTCTTTTATTTATCGCTCAGGATTTTTTCTTCGTGTCCTTAGAAATAGGTGATCGGAGACATTAAGAAACAAAGTGTCGAAGTTTATTCTTTTAAGGTTTGTCAATTAATTGGCGGGTAATTAAAGAATATATCAAACAGAAATTTTCACATTACTGTTAGTTTTATAGATGAATTTTGATTGGTACGTTTCTAATTTAGCTTTTAAAATGATTTATTTACTTCTTAAATATTCAATAATCAGTTTATATTAAAAAAAGAAAGAAAGAAAGGTTACGTTATTCTAAACACATTCGTAACAATGACAACTGTTAATTTGACATTTTACTCACATTTATCAAAATTCAACGTATTTGTATGAATACTTTCGGATATCCATACACATACACACGGATCAAATCTTTAAATTATTCAAAATCATTAAATTTTTAAGGAAATGCAAATTTACTTGATATTTTGCTGTACAAATTTACACTGTTTAAACAATAAATTCAATAACATTTAAGGGGCCTCCGTGGTTCAATGGTAGAAGCTTTGCTTCACATGCCGGAGGTTGTGGGTTTGATTCTCGCCTAGCCCTGGGTGTTATTTCCTCTCTATATTCTGCAAATCTTTCTTGTGTTGTCTTATTTGTTAATAAAAAAAAATTCAACCATTTGAGGCAATGGCACCAATCTTCCCGCACACACCAACAACAATAACATTTGAGATTTATTTCAAAAATGTCAGCACTTAAGAAAAACTTATGAACCAGCTATATGTATTATTACTTTTTCATTGTTGTCACTATTATAATTTTTATCATATGCTTTAACTTTATCTTTTATCAAATGACTTTTTGCTAATGGTGACAAACAACTATAATTTCGCTTTGGCTTCGACTAAAAGCACTTAAAGGAATTTAAATTAAATTATCCAGCGTGATACATCGAATTATACTAAAGTTATAATGGTACATTAACATGTCGAAATCAAATTTTCATTAATTATGCATTGCAAACATCCTTATCATCTGCCAAGGAAAAATAAGATGGACTTTACACTGGTATTATGCATTTCTTAAAAATTGAATAGGACTTACGGGTTAATGTCTAATGGTCAGAGACATCATATTTACTTACACATTGTTACCAAATAAAACTAGAAAACCTTTTCTACAGGTTTTAATACATATTAAGGCTTCTTCTGAAGCAAACAGCTTCGATATTTTCCAAGCAGCGTCTAGTACTGCTTCAAAGGCATTTCGAAATTATGATCGGTCGTTACCATTTTGTATTACATATGGATGCATAATATTTCTGTATGATTTTCCTATAAGTCCACACCATTTTTACACTAGTACAAAATGAAATATTTTTCCTTTTTGTTTCCATTATTCATTATTCTCTGTGTGTGTGTGTGTTTTGAAAAACTTTGTATTTTCGAAATTGTTGATGAGTGAAACTTCTTTGCCATCATTTCAATGTACAGCTGTGATCTTGTGCTTCATGTGAAATTTCCTATCGGATGTTTAAATCCAATAATTTTCAAGATTTTGGATGGTTCCAAGGGACATTTTCTCATTCCAATTTCCCTTACTGTTTCCGTTTCAAATAGTTGTTTATTTCTGAGATGAATAAAAGTATTATAAGACAAAAAAATATGTTTTGTGCCCTGCTGGACTTTTAATAATGGATAGCAAATTATCAACAACTGTACTATTTACTAACTGTGTTACCTGAGGGTAATTCCTTTCATTTTTCATCTTTTTAGCTTTGTTATGACAGTCGAAACAATTTTCGGAATCGGACATCTTTTTTTGTGCTCCTTGATATAGTATAAAATGGAAAGTGGATATCACCAAAAGAATTGACAATCGAGAGCTTACTACTAAACTTCATGAGCTTCCCATTTGTTTAAATTTTTCATCTCTATTTTTCAAAATAAAGGGCAATTATTTCAACAAATGGTTG
Organism: Uloborus diversus; assembly: GCF_026930045.1. Taxonomy (NCBI): domain Eukaryota; kingdom Metazoa; phylum Arthropoda; class Arachnida; order Araneae; family Uloboridae; genus Uloborus; species Uloborus diversus. The sequence continues at coordinate 147,498,218 of NC_072732.1, forward strand.
AATGCTCAGAAAACACACCAATTTTTTGAAAAGCTTCATTCAAAAAATTGTAAATTAGGCGAACTTTACAGTAGCTATCTAAATCAATAGTAGAGTTATCATCAAATTGTAAAAACAGCTTGATATGAAACAACTGTTTTCATGACATAGTTTGACGAACAAAAGTTGTTCCTTTATCGGGAGCATATTCCCTATTTCACTGGGTATTATATAATATCCGCTACATAACATTGCGCCCAAAAAGTGTTTCAATTTTGATGTTTGCAAACAAAAATCGTTGTTATTCTTATGCCAGGGTTACTTATTACTTTCCTTTACTGCTTTTCGACCACACTCTAGAAAAGTTTCACGAATGTTTTCCTGAAATTATGTCCAACAATATCTTCTGACGATTTTCATTTGAAAGTGATTCATAAAGATATGCAAATTTCCGTCACACACTTAGGCCATTTTTATTTTGATATATTAATTTCTTCATCAGTGTTGATTCCTTTTGAAATGTTTATTGCTGAAGGAGTCTAGAAGTTTTTCGTTAAAATCAGCGTAACTATACAGAATGATAGAGTTATTTTCATGAAGTTCTTCATCATCAGTTACTATATGTGGATCAGATGGCAATGTTTTCAAGTCAAGGTCACTCTCATGGGTTCATCCTCCTATGACATTACATATTCTACAGCTAGTTCAGTTGTTAATAATTTCTTATTCAATATGTCACATGTACTCTTTCTTTAATTTATTTGCTTCGACATCAGTGTTCATACTTTGAACAGCAAATATTTTTACTCAATCCAGAAGGTACATCACAACGTATTAAGTGCGGATGATAAATTAGTCAACAAAAAACTCCCTACGACCCCCAAAAACCTGCTCTTTCAACTGTTGTTGTGAGAAAACTTCATATTTTTGAGTTTTGAAGGAGAGCAATCAAGTTTTCTACTCCATTTTCGAACAGCTAAGCTACTTTTGTATGGAGCGCGCATAGCAGGGGATTTTACCATCGTTCTATTTACAGGACGGTTAATAAAACCTTCATAAAACCTATTTAAATGTAGTTTTATCTTTGCAAATTTTACACAGTACTAATGTATATGATAAGTGATGATAAAATTGAAAGAGCATTTTGGCATATTTTCTACACAATTATTTTAATTAATTATTAAATTATGCATTACAAAACTACAAAAAATTGTCAAATTCAAAAATAAAAATCAAATAAAAATAATTATAATTGAACTCTTACATTTTGTGTACGGTACTTATCAAACATAGGGTTTATAAAAATACCAAATTAGAAACTAAAAATGTGATAACCTTCGCCAAAATGCAATAAATATGATCTGCCCTACATACAGGACGATAGTAAAATATGGGTTAAGCCAAAACAGATGAAATTTTGGACGTACTCCAATGTCAAAAATGCATTAATCTACAAAATTCTTTAAAAATCTGAAAATAATCTACTTTCAGTTGAATAAGTAACCTGTCTGTACATTATTTTTTATCAACTGTTTTATAAACTCCTCCCCTAGATTAACAATAACACATATTAAATATATTCGACTTAAAATCGAACCTGACTCCAAACAAGCCCCATAATGTATTCGCTAGCAACATACATTTAACTAAATAGCTATTTGGCATATTAAGCTTGCTACTTGCTTTAAAACTTGCACTAAAGATAGCATTTCATTCACAATGGCGATTTAACCTAAAGCAGATGAAATTTCAGACGTACTCCAATTGCGAAAATGCATTAATCTACAAAACTATCAAACTGAAAAAAAAATATTTTTTCATTTAAATAAGTAACCTGTTTAATTTTGTTTATTTATCAACTGATTTATAAACTCCTCCCCTAGATTAACAATAACACATATTCAATAGATTCAACCTGACTGCATACAAACCCCATAATATCTTCGTTAACAGCATACATTTAACTAAATAGCTATTTTGCATATTAAGCTTGCTACTTGCTTTGAAACTCGCACTAAAGATAGCATTTCATTCACAATGACGCTTTAAGCTAAAGCAGATGAAATTTCAGACGTACTCCAATTGCGAAAATGAGTCTCTAAGAGCTAGTCTATTGACACGGAGACGAATAATTGAATGCATTCGCATTCAAACAACGTTGCCTGAATAAGGATTCATTATAACTTTAGAAGCATAAAGTTGTCTTCATCGCTTGTTGCATTCATTTAAAGTGGGTGCATTCGGTAGATAAGAATGGCATTCGAACTTCTATTTTGGACTATCGCATATCATTCCAAATTGATTTTCATCCTTGTAATGTGCAAAATGCATGTAATATGGCTTTGAAGTATTTTATTCGTTTCCATTTCATTCAAAAAATTCTAAAGAGAAATGTCTCAACTTCAAGACAAATAGGAGATAGATTGTATAATAACGACGAAAAGAAGTATAATAATGAAAAAGTAGGACAAAATAGATCATCTTGTGCGATTAAAAATATCGTTAAAATGTTAATTTTGAATCACTACACAATAATCGAAAAGTAACTGTATTGTTGTACTATACAAAATTATTAATCAATGAATTGAATAATTTTTACATGACTCCGTATTTATATGCACAATTATAACTACTACACTTTACATCAGGGGATAAAATGAAATTTGTTGTTTTTGACGCTTGATGATTATTTTACTTTGTAATGAGCTATGAGCAGGGTAGGGAGAGAGAAATGTGATGTTTTACCAATTTTCAACTGCCTTCCTTACATATTTGTCTCAGGCAAATCATGTTGTTGTTGTTGTTATGACGTATGCCGCTCGGGAGCCCGAGCCCGAGTAGCAATGCTACTCGATTTTAAGGCAGAGGGGTACGGCTTCTGGGATTAATCGAGGTCTATTTCTAATTGGAAGTCCAATTTGGCTCAGACAACACGATAGATGGCAGCATAATCTAAGGTCAGTTCGATAATTTAGAACCAGACCAGAAACCGAATAAATTCTGGCCTAGCACCCGCAGAGGTATCGTTTCACTTGGAGGACTTTGTGACCACAAGCATATGTAACATCCCCTCAGTCACTCAGAAAAATCGATTTGAAATGATTTCAAGACATTTACTAGAACAATTATAACTATGATATTTTTGCCGAATGGTTAGACAAAATTCGCCGAATAAAGACATTTTTGGAAAGTCTCAGTGACCTACAGTAATTTCCCATCGCCGTTTGCATGCATTATCATATTAATTATAGAGTACGTCTGAGTAAATGTGTAAAGCACATACAGTACGTTTGTTTGTTTGTTTGTTTTTTTTTTTTTTTTTTTTTGAATTCATACCTCTTTCCAGTTTCAGATTTGTTATGATAAACAAAATTCAGAAATATTCAATCATATATTGTCGATTATAACTGATCCTGAACTCAGAACAAACTTTCCAAAATAGAGATGAGAGTTTGACAAACCTGAATCGTTATCTTTATCGTCAAGGCAGCTAGTCTCTTGAGGTGTAGTGCAGTCTGGACCTCCCCAACCATCTTCGCAACGGCAATTCCATTGACCTTCCTCATAGACGCACTGACCTTTGGACATTCCTCCGCAACTCCCCGGGCATCCCTCTAAAAATTCAAAGTAAATGTTTATTGTCATTTACATGTAAAAATGCGAGAGTAAAACAATGATGTTTCACTTGATTATCAAAATAAAAAAAGAGAATTAACATTAAAAAAAGGAGAAAAAAATCGAACCGACTATTTTTCCTATAAAATTGAATCAAATATTACAACATCAATTACAATGGCATAACAAGAAAAGACAAAAGTGAAACAAAAACTTTATTCTATGTATGCTTAAATTAACTGCAAGTTGATAGATAAATAAAAATAAGCTGCAATAAATAATTAAATAATGAAATTAAGCAATAATAATAATAAAGAAAACATTGAGTTTAAAGGGAAATTATATACCTTGCTTAGTGCTCAGTAGTTAAGCACTTAAAATAAATGAAAGTAGGCTATAGAGATGAAAAATAATCTAGGTCCGCGCATCTTTCTTTTAGTCATGCTCAAAAATGTCATGAAAACTGCCTCTTACAAAAACAGATAAACAATACATGAAACAAAAACTCAAATTAATTATCGAGGTAACTTTGGCCGAAAATATCTTTTCTACAGTAAAAATTGCAATTGAAATACGTTATTAAAAAAATCATATCAATCACTATAGGAAAGAATTTGTCTTTAAAAAACAGTCAGAAGGGATGGATCTCTACGCAAAACGAAATAACTTGTTCTGAAATAACTAGAAGTTGAATAAAACTTGGATTACAATATATGAAATTGCTCAAAATGAACATAATTTTTATCACTTTTTTAAAAATCACTTGCGAATACTATCTGCGAAATGCATTGAAATCATTTTAATTATCACCAAATGACTAATAAAGTTTTCGCCAGAAAATTAGTAAACTAATCTTAACTATTCTGAACATACCATTTATTTGCTCATTTAAGCACGGAACAACTTATACTTTTATGATGACTCACAAATCTTCTCTAAATAGTAAACGTTTCAAATAATTTCTTCCCTCTCTGATTAAATCATTTTTATGAATTTAGTCATTTTCTATTTTTAAATCTGTAGTAATAAGAACGTTTTTATTTAATTAAACATTTTTATTTAATTTATTGGTTAGAGTTATTTGTTGATGCAAGTAAATTAAGAAATTAAGTAAAATAAATATTTAAAAAATAGAATCTTAAGAGTGAATTCTTGGGTATAAATAACTATTCGACTGGATTTGTCAATTGTAGCAGAACTTCTCTTGTTTTCTGTAAAAAAAGAAATAAAAAAAATAAAAAAAAAAACTATTGTTTACAAGAGTTTTTTTTTTTTTTACTCTGATTCAATCCTTTGTTATTTTTTAAATCTGAACCCAAATAAATATTCTCTTATATTGTCTGCTTTCAATTTCTCTGTAAATACAATTATTTTGTTTACCCCATGCTGCCAAAAAAAAAAGTAACGGAGACGCTTTTGTTTAACATCGTCTGCAATTGTTTTCACTGTGTTCAAATCTTTCTCGTAAAATTGTACCATCAAACACCACGCGCAGCACAGATCTACCACAAGCTTCGTTTCCATGCCACCTCAATCCATTCGCACGATTCCACAGTACAATAAAGGTAATGTCCTCAACACACAGCTTGCGGGAATCACGTCTTTCTCATTGCGAACAATACCGCGCGTCTTCTTTACGATTGCCTCGATGCCATTTTCCAGAAAACAACTAAAAGTGTTTCTCCAATAAAGTCCTTTTCCTTCTAAGAAAGTGCGACTTGATTCTAAGGTGGTTTAGACCATTTTCTTTTCTTTATTGCTAAGTTGTGTCTCCTCTCATCAAATGGTTCCTGATTTCATTGGCCCCTTTACACAACCCTGCCTTTGACATTACACATTTCTTCTGGCGCACGTTGCGGATGATTGCTTCAGGAGAAAACTAAAAGAAATTTTGAGACGAAGAAGGAAACAAAACGATACAATGAAATCAGAATTTGTTTTCTCGAATTTTATGACGGTACAACGTTTTTGTTTTTAGCTCTAAATGACTAAAGTTGAATCAGCTTCAATTTCCTATTCAAATTACAGTATTCCGCTTTTGTTTAAGTGTTGGGGATTGTTTTCCATTTTTGAATTGTAAAGCTGATGAAATATTTTCCTCAAATCCTTCCGAGGGCTGGAATCGGGAGGAACACTTTATTGGAAATGACATAAACAGAAAATAAATGACGAAGACTTTCTTTCTTTAAGAGTGATGTAGGGCAAAAGTAATTTGATTTTGCAATCAAATATATATTTTACGAAATGCATTTCCATATTCTTGTAACTATTGACAAATGTTTATTTGATTACTTTTCTAGAGGCGTTTTGTTATTTCAAAGCTGCCTTTTTGAAAAAGTGAAGCAAATGATGTATTAGGATGCAAAATTATACAAATGCCAAGGTAATTTTAAAAAATGATAAATTACATATACAGACGTGAAACAGTTGTATTTAGAATGACGCAATTATTATTTCAAAGAGCTCATATCAACTTGTTTTTGCGAACTAATCCTCTGCTCTATAAGACAAAAATGAAACGTACAAAATGAACATGATATTTTTTAATGCATGCATAACGTTTGTAAAAAGTAAAAATAAATACTGTAATGATAGAAAACGATATCAGCATTAAAAAAAAAAACTGATATGAGAAGTTTTCAAGTAAATGAATGAATAAATAAAGTTGAAAAATCTAACAATATTTATCACTTCAATCAAAAACGTATCAAACAATCTAAAACAGAATGCGTCTTTAAAAAAACGATTACGGAAAAAAATAATAGCGGAAAAAAAAATTAAAACTACTTTTGAATGTTTCAATGTTTTTGCGTGCCGCATTGCAGTTTTATTACTTAAGTAGACAATAAGAGCCCTGTAGCTTCTTTAAGATAAATTGCAGGGTACTTTTCTTAGTGCCAAGTTAAGAGCGCTTGATATTTGCCTCGATGTATAAAACTTTTTATGCATTTTAAAACGACATTTATTGGATGACTAGAACTTTGAAAATTCGACAAAATAATGATTTCGCGCAGACAAAATTAGATGTCTTAAAATATTTTCTGGATCTTTGAAAATTAGTTTGAAGTTAGAAATATCAGCAATTTCAATGTTTTGTCGTAAGGATTAAATTGGGATTTGGAGACAAAGTTGAATACTACCTGTTTCTGTTTTTTTCTTTTTTTTTTTTACAATGAAAATGTGTCATGCACATCTTAATGAAATACAAAATAACCTACAATTGTCATTTTTAAATCTTCATTAATGTATACAAAACCACATTATAAATTGCAAATTTTTTTAACACATCAAAATCAAGAGCAGCTATTTTTATTCCCTTGGAATTTTTATTCCCTTACACATTTCTTGGCGATAGAGTATGTAGCCCCCTTTTTTTACAACAAATTTCAACTACTGCTCTATTAGAAAGTATACGTCTAATCATTTCCTCTGATTAGCATTTTTTGTGACCGAAATTTTTTTTGGAAATATTTTAAGCAAATAAAATTTCCGTGTTTGCATCATATTAAAAAAAAAAAAAACCTGTCTGGTAATAGAACCATGGCTTTTATAACCAAAAACTAGTAAACTATTAGAACATGAAATATAAGTAGGTTCTAACACCTTGAGCTTTTTCGTTAAACTAGAACAGCAAACTTACAGTTACACAAAAATTTTAAATTAAAAAATAAATCTTAACTATGCCCACAACTAGCCATTTTTTATACATTTTTTTAGACTTAGATCAAACTATTTTCGGAACATAACTTTACAAACAAATGTATGTGATTGATTTTAACCATACGTTAAATCCATTAAATTTCCAAAACGTAATCTTCAATTTAAAGCTTCAGAATACGTGATCAGACATTAATTTGACTAAACTCGTGTTTATCTTAGAATAAACTTTAACTACATATCAGTTCGTAAAGACTTGCAACATACGAAATTATAATTGAATTCAATATTTCAGGAGCGTATTCAGCCACATTTGATGGAGTTAAACTTTTTGGGAATTATATATACTGTATGATTGGCAGTATTAAAATTACATTTGAATTCACCTAAATTTTTAAATAATTCATAAATTTTAAAATTAATGGAATATATTGCGATGCTTTCAAGAGTTCTTTTGTACTATAATGAAGTGCAATTTAGTAAATTTAATTATTCTTGAAGATCATAGCTAATGCAAACCTTTACTTTGTTCTTTACATATTAAAGTGTTTTAGAAATAGAGAAAATACTGTAATTTATTTCACATCATAAGACAGTTCTTAGAAAATGTTGTTTATTTGTTATTAGGTTTTGTTTTTATACGCTTAGTTTTCCTTTCACAGAACATTATGTGAGGTTGTTTTATTAAAGCTTAAATGGCAATGTTCAAATCATTTAAATGATCATATTACCCATTGTGGGACATAATTGACTACGTTTTCAACTGTATGAAGTAATCTGTGACCCGCATTCAAATTCGTTCAATTTCAGTGTTATTAATTTTAACCGCTGAAAATGATTAATGTCAGTTTTAAGTAGTTTAGTTTATTCCTAAAACATAATTATTTTACCCTGATCGACATTTATTTGATCAAATAACTATTCTATACCAATTGCAAACATAATTAAAAGACTCAACTAATACATTGTTAGCGAATATTTTAATAAGTATTGTATTTTCATAAGTATAGGGGTGGCCTAGCTCTTGACAAACTAAATGTATGTACTAAGCATAGAACTAATTTTTTATAGTTTTAGGAAAAAACCGTTTCAAGGTTGAAGGAATTTTTTTCCCGTTAAGTGTCAATGTTTCAAAAAATAACTCAAATATTCAAACATAAATTTGTAAACTGACGGTTTAAGATTCGGCCAACTCTTGGGTATTTATTATTATTTTCATTTCATTTCTTATTATTTTATTTATTTATTTTTTTGTGATAATAACTGCCCCTCCCCCAGTTGCAAGTGCGTTTTTTGTTTTTAAACAGACCCCGATACCCTTCATCCAGTTAAGCAAGAAATGGCAGACACGGAAGCTAGTAAAAGTTAAACAAAAAGAAACAAAGGCGGAAGGCACAATCAAACCATTTGCTAGTTAAGCCTAATCGTCATGTGTCAAAAAGCAGAAGTGTGTTAACAATATCCGTATAATATAAACTTTGTGGTAAACTATTTCTGAACTTTTTGGAGACAAATATTAAAAGGACGACTATTGTGCAATAAAAAAAATCGTTAAGCATGATCCTTAAATATCGAGAACTTTACAAGGAATAAAACAAAAGTTTGTGTTTGAATGGAACCCAATGGAACCCGTCTCCTATTAAGTTATTTATTTAATTGCTTCAAGGCATGTGGTTCAATTAAATGCTTGTAACTTTTAGCCTGATATATGTATCTGTAAAGTTAATCTAAGGTTTCAAATTATTTGGCAAACAGATGGCATCTAGGTAGGAAAAGTACTAGACACTTTTAAACACCAGTTGCTCAAAGTTCAATTTTACATTGTTTAACAACACATAGTGCCTCACCATACTAACAGACGTCACTGAAACCAGTTTCCCGTTTTAGTAACGTCTGGTCCTCCTTAAGAGGGTCTGGGACACATTTTGAAGTTTTTTTTATTAAACAGTCTAGAGTTTTGAATTTTTTTGCATTGATTCATTATTTATTTAATAAGCAAAATTATAACACAGATATTAAATGTAATTATTTGAATTTAATTAATTTAAAGAAAAATGGGGTTGCTTTAAATAGCTAAAGCTTAAAATATTATTAGTCAATTTTCAATTAAAAAAAAATTATGCATAAATATCTGAGCTTTTAATTTTGTTTGGTGATGAAAAAAAATTTATTCAATGAAAAATAGAAAATATCTGAAGAAAATTTTCGAAAAATTCAAAGATACTTTTAAAAAATATCAAATTTTTTTCAATAAACGTTATTTTCAAATTTAACGAATAAAAATTAAAGTAAACTGCTTGAAAAAAATATGCTCCAAATTTTATTGCTTTATCTTTATCAGTTCTTGACTTATAAGAGTTGGAATGCAAAAAATCGGGAAAAATTATATCATCGAGAAAAATGCGTTTAACATTTTAAAGGTAAATGTAATCTTATTTAAATTCATGCAAGTAACAAAAATAGTTACATATTTTGTTCTTATTAAGATAGGAACAAAAGATTCAAATATCCTTTTAAGTAGAAAAAACGGAAACGTTTTTTAAATGATTCTAAAACGAGCTGATGTGTGCATCACATGACTTCCTTTTACACCAATTTAATGCTATTTCCCTATTATAGCAATTTTAATGGGATTCTCTCTCTAACTCTTTAAATATCACTAGCAATGGCCACATTGAAAGCAGATTTAAAAAAAAAAAAAAATCGCCAAATTTTTCGCCAAGTTGGCGACAAAACTTGGCAACCAAAAGACTGCCGATATATCGCCAAGTGACCGCCAAATTATAACACCACTTGTGTTTGCATCGAAATTAACAATGATTTCCCCCCAAAAAGGTGCAAAAGACCCCTTTAGAAACACCCGAATGCAACCAAAATAGGAGGTGCACAACTAGACCCCACTACGAGTCTATGTACCAAATTTCAACTTTCTAGGACATACCATTTTTGAGTTATGCGAGATACATACGCACATACGCACATACGTCACGAGAAAAGTCGTTGTAATTACCTCGGTGATGGTCAAAATGGATATTTCGCGTGTCTATACATTCTTAGGCACTTTTCCGCATGTGGTCGAATCGAAAAAAAAACTCAACATTCATTTGGGGGTGAGCAAAATGGAAATTAAGGGCGATTTTTGAGTGAAAATTTTTTCGCGAATACAATACTTCCTTTTTTGTAAAAGGAAGTAAAAAGGGCAAAATTTGAAAATTGTTGTGTCGCAGACCCCTTTAATTAGAATAAATGTTAGAATTTTAACTGTCTTTTGTCAGGCAAATTACTTGATGTAACTCAAACTTGAGTAGAATGCTGCATGCCTTTGCATTTTTTTTTTCATTTTTTTCAATTAAGCATAGAGAAACATGTAAATCAAAATCGAAGAAGTTTTTGTGATCCTGTTGATGTTTGAAAAACTCACGAGCTTAAGCGGCTGTTACGTCATGCCATGGCCATTTTTTACTATATTCAGGTGCAAGCACTTTATTCAGATCTAAGAATACAGTTTAGCTAAGAATATATTTGATGCTTTAAAAGCGTTAGTCTATCTTACTTTTCCATCACCTACTTCTAGACAGTTTGTAATCCCATCCAACGATACAGATATTGTTAGTTTTCTGATACATATTGTTGTATGTTAACATGAGGAAAATATGTCTTTTTTACTCACAACCACGTCATTTTGTGAAATGTTAGGCACTGATGTAAATCAGATTAATTATCACCTAATTATGGCACCGATTAGCACCTTAAGATCAGAAGGCGTAAAAGTATTTTATACGAATAAACTTTAAAACACTGAAATTTCTCTTCGCTTTACTTATTTAAAACAACTTTTAAGAAAAACAGTAAGTATGAAACGTGATCGCACATTATAGAATAAAATTAGCTAATATTCAAGCACATGAAATATGTAGCTTTTAAGTTTAATGTACTTTTTATGGGCTTGAAGAGTGAAAGCGCACATTTGAACTTCATGAAAATGAAAACAATCAAATAGTTCTGTGCATTATCAATGTAGTAAAAGTTTTATTTAGCTACATTCAACAAGTTTTATTGTATGCAATGTAATTAAAAGTACATAAAAATGTACTAACCATTCCGTGTCATTTACAATGTTTATTAGATATTGATGATATCAACGGTATTTTATAGCCGATTTAAAGCAAAATGTCCATTGCAACTTGCAGTGACGAAAATGCTGTAAACAAAGGTTTTACATGTTTTTTTCCACTAAAAACATGTTTTACTCCTGGAAAAACAACATATTTTATAATATCCGTTTGATTGGGTTTCTTCCAACTTTTTTATTTCAAACAAAAGCCAAGTTTGTTACAAGAACTGCGTTATTTAATTGGAGCAAGATTATAAGCATGTTTCGACATATAGACGAGATAGGTGATAGCGGTGAAAGTCCAAAACGTTAACATTTGATTTCAGCATCTACAAAGTTTACCAGTTGTGTAAATACACACAAAAATTTTTGTCAAATTGACTAGCACACATGTCCACTTAACTGAACTACTGTTGGTGGTGACAATGATAGCGGCGTAAGTCTTAATTGTGTTACTTTTTTTTTTGTTTTTTTTTTCATCACAAACCTTAGCTGGCAAACATAAAACGTAGCATTAATTAAGCAATACACTCGAGTAGTTTGTGGGTAAAAACACAATACTGTTATGATTTACATAGAAAAAGAACGAAATTGAGCATTTGAATATTTTTGTTGCCGTGTAAATTTTTATTAAAATGTTTACTACCCGAATTTAATATCAAAAAACGATGGAAACATATGGGCATTTTTCTTAATATAATGAACTACTTTTTAAAGAAAAAACTTACAAATATCCCAGGTATGAGTTAAATAAAAACGGCGAATTATTCTTATTTAAGAGGATATTCTAGTCTAGAAGTTCGAAAAAAAAATGTTATTTTTTTTTAGAAGTTTCCTACTTTCAAAATTTATACCTTTAAGAATAAGCGCCCAAGAGGATTTAAGGAAAACCGAATTATTTTCGGAGTTACAGTTAATTTTGTTAAAAATAATTATTTTGCTCTCCATATATACCTGACAAACGAGCGTCTCAAAGGTTATGTAAGCATATTGTTTACTATGTATTTCTTCAGTTTTAAATTCAAAATTTTAATAAAAAATGGATAAAAAAAAGTCAAAAAGGAAGTAATTTGCATCCAATTAGAAGAAGAAAAAGCCAGCGAACGAGATCAACAGCATATCAAACACTTCGAGGAACGAGCGTCCGAAGCTTCAAAAGAAAGCAGAAAAGCTCTTATGACTGAAAGATCTGCCAAAAGTGTAGTTTTTGAGTTGGAGGAAAGAAAAGGTATGGTAGATTGAAAAAAATTATATATAACATACCATTAAACCACTCAGACTACCCGAACTGAGACTGCAAACTTAAACGCGCTTTTCTCAAAACTAGTTTTTTCGATACGGTTGACAAGATATCTCTCTAGTTCTAACGCACCGATTTACTTGAAATGTGGTAGGGGAGACTGGGGCAAGATGACGAGCGGGAAAGGAGACGAATGTCTCCTGTCTGTAATTTTTTCCATTTTCCACCAGGTAACAGCATGAACTGATGGATACTACTGGTTCTCCAATTAGCCTTTTATTCAGAAAAAGTGTAGAGACGCTGAGAAATTGCCAAAATTTGTGTTAGTTGTCAAGCTCTGATTTTTTACCGCGGCCCGTTCTAACTTTTATGCATGTGGAAATGAGCTCTGTTACAGATACAGATAAGATATATCGTGTCTCTTTAGTATATATGTGTAACTTAGCTTAAATACTACCTATTACCATGAAAAAATGTCAATTAATCGCTTCCTTTACGGCAATGAGGACGAATCCTTTCAAACAGGCAGTCCGGGGCACGATGACCTACCGAAACATGGGGTCATATGAAGAAATCGTCATCTTGAGCTGTGTTTCTGAATTTTTAAAACTAACTATGCTGTCCATTCTATTAAATTCTGTAAACGCTTATTTGTCTGTGTGTTTGTCCACGTGATCCTGCGCTTCTATCTGGGAGTTGTCTTTTGAAAGCAGGCGACCAGAGGTTATTTATGAACAAGTTGACCAAATGACTAGTTGACTGAATGAAAATTAGCAAAAAATCTCCTGCTCTGTTAATTATTGACAATCACAAATCTCACATAACTTGCATGCTATCTTATATTTTAGAGAAAAAAACATTATCATGGATGGGTTGCAATCTCACACATTGCATCGTCTCTAGCCCTTTGATGTGACACTTTTGGTGCATTAAAAACCTACTATAGCTAATCATATGACAACTTTACGGTCACTAATCAAGGAAGAACTATCACAGACAAAAATGTTGACGACCTTTTGAACACCGCTTGGTTCAAAGCAGCTACAGTTGGAAATACCGTTAAAGAGTTTGAAAAATATGTGATCTAGCCTCATACTGCTCTTGTTTTTCGATGAATTTGATGTTGTTGGCGATGAAACTGATAATAATGGTGCTAATTCTCAAACTTTGATAATATAAAACCAACATATAAACTCTCAAGAAGAAGCAGAACTTATGGCGAATGTTGATTCCGATGCACCAAAGAAGCCTGCTAGTGTTTCTGATTTCGAACCATTGCCTAACGCGACACAATCTGAGAAAACGAGCTGTGTGCATCACATGACTTCCTTTTACTCCTATTTTAATGTCATTTTCCCATTATTGGCAATTTTAATGTGATTCAATAGTTTACCCTCTAAATATCACCACCAGTGGCCAAATTGAAACAAGATTGAAAAAAAACTTTAAAAAAATCGCCAAACTTGTCGCCAACTTGACGACAAAACTTGGCGACCAAAAGACTGGCGATATATCGCCAAGTGTCCGCCAAATTATAGCACCGCTTGAGTTTACATTGCAATTAACAATGATTTTACCCCAAAAAGGGGTAAAAGACCCCCTTTAGAACATCCGAATACAACCAAAAGAGAAGGTGCACAACTAGACCCCACTTGGAGTCTATGTACCAAATTTCAACTTTCTACGATAACCGTTCTTGAGTTATGCGAGATACATACACACATACGTACATACGGACGTCACGAGAAAATTCGTTGTAATTAACGCGGGGATAGTCAAAATGGATTCTTCAGGTGTCTATACGTTCTTAGGCACTTATCTGCGTGTGATCGGGTTGAAAAAAAACTAAACATTAATTCGGGGGTGAGGAAAATAGAAATTAAGGCCGAATTTTGAGTGAAATTTTTTTCGCGAATACAATACTTCCTTTTTTGTAAAAGGAAGTAAAAAGAAAAAGCAAAAAACTGAGCTCACATATTCTTACAAGAACACCTATCGAAGAAATGTCAGAAAAATGAGCAAAGCAGAAGGTAGAAAAGGTTTATTTGAAAAAATGTGGGAAAATACGTTCGTGAAGCTAAAACTGGAGTAAAAAACCCTCAAACTTAGATCCTGTAGGCAAAAGGTTATATAATTGCAGGCCAAACAATCAAGTTGCATTAACTTCAAAGGATGGTGTTATAAGATGCTTGTAAAGAGAAATATTGTGACCCTCCAACAGAAGAATGGATCCAGTGCTGTAAATGCCAAGAGTGATGGCATCTTTATTTGTGTCTATTTTTGGATGCATGACTTAACACTTCAATATTTCGCTAAAATGCACTATGCTTAATTCAATACTTTGTAAGATGTAAAAACACAGTTATAATTTGTTAAACTATATAACATGTTCAAAAGACAAAATATGATAAACCTTTTTCAGTATTGTCATATTGCCTCAAGACCAAAGTCGTCTTGTCCCCATACTGGGTCAAAATGATGATTTGTTGAGGTTATGAAAAAATAAAAATATCCTTCATTTTTTTATTTGAAAAATGAAACAGTAATATATTTAACACTACAAAAGACTACTCTAACAGCTCATGTAAAATTAATTTTACCATCCTTAAAAATAAATTTATAAACAACAAAAATTGTTATCATAGTTATCTTGCCCCCGGTCTCCCTTACAGACTTTTTTGCTATCCAAAGTGTTTCCACGTAGAGATTTTTCTCTAATTTGTAAATTTTATTGTTTTTAAAAATTTACCAAAATTGAAAAAAAAAAAAAAGCCAAAAAAATTTTTTTTTTCCTTTTTGTTCAAAAAGAAGTTTAATAAGAAATAACTTTAACTTGATGTTTTAGATTACCAAAAGGATTGGAAACACGTCAACCAGGTGACCCCCCCCCCCTTTTTCCGAGTCCAGACTTTACCGGCCTCCACCAACGTCAATTTTGAATTTTTTTTTCAACTGTTATGCATTCTTACACTTTTAAAGTATTAATAAAAAACTGATAATATTGCATAGTGAAAATGGTTACCAGTTTTTTTTTATTACTTCCGTAAAATTGCATACAGTTCCCATTTGTTGTCACCATATTGCATAACTGCGCATATAATCCATTGAGACAAATACATTATACAGCATTAAATAAATTGGACAAATCGCAAAATAATTGTAGAAGATTTAAACATGCATGAAGCCTCATGAACCGCCTTGAAATATTAAAATCATATGTTTCTTCACTTTAGTTTTCCCCTTCCTTTCAACTAAAAACTGTAATTATTATTTTTTGTTTTATCAAAAAAAAAAAAAAAAAAGGAATATATGTTAGTTTTTCACTTAAAAGAAAATTATTCTTCTAAAAAATAACTCAATTTTTTAAAAGAACAATTTTCGAATTCTCCCTGCTATGAAGTGAATGCTAGAGAACCTGTTTTAAAAAACTGACTCAAAATCACAAAGCAACACAAAAATTATATAGCTACTCCCATCAACAGGGAAGGCAACTACAAGAGGGGGCATTATTAAGTGTTCCACTATTTAAAATAAACTCTCGTCTTCACGTGTTCAACTCCTTAAATTAATATTTCATGCAAAATTGACATCTTCATTTCAATTAAAAAATAAAAATAACATTGCAGATTTTAGTTACTTTTATATCAAAGAAATACTGTTTATAAGATTGGAAATCCAAGAGCATATTCTCCAGAAAGAAAAAAAATTATCTATAAAATTGCTTTTGAAAAGAAATTATGTACAAAAATCCTACCCATGAATTGAAAGCTAGCAGAGAGGGAATTTATTTTTAAAACGGATACCAAACTAGAAAATTCCCTTTTGTTAAACCCATATTACACAATTGCGTATAACTAGATACGGCAAGTACAGGATGGAACATTAAATAACTGGAAACAACGCCATATAATTGCGGAAGATTTAAACACGCATGTCTTCTTGTGATTCCCCTTTTGCGACATTAATATCACATGCGGAGTTCACCTCTTCACTTCAGTTACTTCCGGGCTACAGGCAGAGATTCCTCCAAAAGTTTGAGCAATTTAACGTTCCTAGGGCGTGTAATATACACTTTATGTATTGTGAGCATTGCTGTCTCTAACAACGCCCGTAACGGCTCCATTCGTGATAATGAACCATAAATCTACGAGTTAACGGAAAGTATAGATGTGTCTGGAACGACCCTTTGCGTGCCTTGCAGTACAATTTCATGAACATAGAAGGGTTCCTGGGCAACATTGTATGTATACACCATGATAAGTGGAGACCTGCTTCTGTGCCTTGTAGGAAGTTGTAAACAGTAGCAAATGGTTGTATGATATGTTTCTGAGAAATTCAACAACCTCTGTTTAATGTTGGATGATGTTTTTATTAGATAAATGCTTCCAGCTGTTCGATAGGCAATAAATATGATATTTATTAGGTTTTATCAGTAACGACATTTGAGTTAAAGTTTGTAATTACTATATGTTTGGTATAAAATGCATTTCATGACCGACTATTCTGGTGCCCGAAAATACAGGAATAGGTGCACAGTTTAACTAAAAAAAACCTCTGGAAGTTTATGTAGTTTCTAAAGCAGTTGACTACTTGATTTAATAAATATGATTTTTAGGGTGGATTTACGATTGTCCGGATTTTAAAACAAATGTATTAATTGAAAGAATTCATCGGCAGAGTGAAAGCGAAAAAAAAAAAAGATAAGCTCATTAGTGGGAGGATATGTGTAATTAAATTACCCAAACCTGTTTTTAGAATGTCTTTTTTTGTAAGATTTCTTTCTTTCTTTTTTTTTTTTTTTTGTGTGTGGTACATTAAAATTTCAATCCGATTGGGATACAATCGGCGAAACTATCTTTAAAACGAATGCGAGGTAGTATCTTCAAGTAAAAACAGGGGCATCCCGATATGAAGCACTGTGACCTCCCAAAAATTTCCTTATTCGGAAAATTTCGTCCGACTACTCGGGAAAAATTATCATCACTTGGTTTGTTTTAATTTTGTTTATAAATAACGTTTTGTTTAATTTTTATGTGAGACTTCTTTTATGCGGCCCTTATCCACCGAATGAAAAAAATATTTTTCAACTGTGTTGCGAAAACAACTTTTTATAGCTACTCGTGAAATTTCGAACAATTTTTTTATAATGCGATTTTTTTACGCGGTCCCTATCTAGGGCATAAAACCAGGTTTGGTTGTATTCTAAATAATTTATACAATCATTGTTTTACTTGCTCTTTTTATAAGTTAACTATAAAATTATGCACGCAAAAAATATAACTTTGGTTTCTGGACCGCTAAGGATCGCTGTTTTCCTATCAACTACATACCGCTAATTTTTTTTTTTTTTGCAACCATAATTTTCAGCAAAGTTTAAGTTGTTCATAAATTAAAATAAATAAATAAATAAATAAATAAAGCTGCTAAATAAATAATGAAATCTAATGAATACAGCTGTTATACTTCACACAGAAAATAATATCCCGATGGAAATATATTGGATGCTGAAGGTTGTAAGTATGTAAC
Organism: Uloborus diversus; assembly: GCF_026930045.1. NCBI lineage: Eukaryota > Metazoa > Arthropoda > Arachnida > Araneae > Uloboridae > Uloborus > Uloborus diversus. Next base: position 147,516,349 of record NC_072732.1, read on the forward strand.
AATAACTCGGAAGGATTCAGTTACTCACCTAAAGTACAATGCGTGCCCATCCATCCTTGAACGCAAACGCATGTTCCATTGTTACACTGGCCGTGATCATGGCATCTGTCGTCACAAGTCTTACGGTCGCATTTGGGTCCTGACCATCCAACTTCACATCGACATCGACCTTCTTCACATTGACCGTTTTTCCCACAGTCCAGTCCACATTTTGCTATAAATTAAAACCACACAGTAAAATAAATTACTTATTCCTTTACAAATGAGAGATATGCATTTTAAATCAGCTGTTTAATTTGATAGTTTTTTAGCGCATTTTGTTATTTGAATATTAGAAGGTTATTTTGGTTTTGTGGAATTGATCAGTTATGATCGCATAGGCTATTTCCATTTAAAGGGTTGGCACAGGAGAACTTCAACAGAACTTTCAAAATATTTCGAAATGTCAAAAGGTTTTATCGGAGGTCTTTTTTTTAATAAGCTCACATATTCTTTTAGCATTGAATTCGTTCTTGTACTGAAAATATGTTGATGCAATTTTTTATCGGCCATTTTGTGCTGCAAATGCGATTTTCTATTGGTAGTAATGTTATGGGTACAATAATTGTCAGACTTATAATGTCTCTATATTTCTAATAAAAATGCTATCTCTAAAACGTTGTATTATCTTTTTTCAAATAATGTAAAATTTCAAGAAGTGATACAATTAGTTGATACAGCGGTAGAAAAGGAGTTTTGGTGTGAGTCATATTTGGCCTGCAGTGTGAGACATATTAATAACACCCAGTATTGCTTAAAAAATACACATTTATTATTGTTTTAGCTTCATACAAAACTCTTCATGGAATTTATTTAAAGTCGAAAACCTTTTTAAACATGTGAAAAATGTTGAAATAATATAGTACACTATTAGTTTACTTTTCAAAATAGCGCTATTTCTAAATGTGTCAGAGCCTACAGAATGCAATGTAACAGCAAAAAGTTTTATTGTTAAAATAATTTTATGGATTTTAATTTTTAGACAATTTTTACTTGTACTGTGAGCCATATGTGAAATAGGCCATCATTCAATAGAATGTGTAGAATTCTTTTTGTTTATGAAATGTGCAAAAGGTGTTAGGGGGCCATCAACGGTAAAAAGCAATTTACTTAAGCAAAAGCTTGTTGCCGAAGAATGGATATTAACAGACATTTTATATCTTAGCATTGAATGTCCAATATCAAACTTTTTGCAACTTGTTTTACAAGCTGTAGTAAAAAACGCTTCAGAAGAGTCCCGCCATTTTTTTTTTTTTTTTTTTTTTGTTATGTAACTTCTTTCAGAAGTGAGTAACATGTTAAGGTAATGTTCTGTGGCGAATCGAATACTGAATGGAAGTAAACAAACGATACGTGCGCGTTAGACGCTCCTTCGGATTACATTTCTTCCTTCAAGCAAATATTTTGAATTTGGATAATATATCGGATGCAGATTATATAGGATGAATTTCTTAGCTACATTTTTTTCTGCCAACACTTCAAAATAAACTCATAAATAAATTATCAAAGAAAAAAAACAAGACTTTTGCAAGTTATGAATTTTTTTTTTTTTTTTTGAGTAACTCCTTGTAAGAGTTTTTAGAAAGCAGAAATGATGTTCACTATAGAGCTGTTTAAAAGTGAGCTTAAAATGTAGCTCAGCATTGCTTCACTGAAATCACAAAGTTTCAGAATAATGTTCGAAAAAAAAGACATACATTAGGAGTTGAATAATATTTTTAAATGCCTATTACTAATACCAGATACACTTTCGATTTCTGAAGAGATATTTTATGTTATCTGTGATTTCTTTTTATGTTTAAATGCTGCGAGTATGATATAAATCTTATAAAAATCGAGATTCCTAAAAATGTCGTATATTTTTTTTCATTTCTTCATTGGTGCAAAGTTAACTTGGCAGCATTGGGAAGGCTACAAAAAGGCTGATGATATCAATACATATTATGCCAAATTATGTCTTCCTCAGTGGATGAATAAGTTTTCTCCAGTGGAGCTATAGATCATTGACTAACGTTTTCGAATTGTTATTGTGCTGTATTAGTGCCAATCCAGTGGTAAAACTAAATGCCGAAAATTTCAACTAGAATATTTTTTATTTCACTGAAATAGGAACAAAATATAAACTGTTATATCGACAATTTTGCGCATTTGAAAACACATTGTATGATTCTTAAAGCATATTTGATGCTTTTACTACCATTATTAAACTTTAAGGAATTCATATTCAACAATTTTAGAAGTTTCCCATTAAAATCATTTTTCCACTTCTGTAAACTGAATCTATGAAGTTAAAAGTGTGCTAAAGTCGTTAAATGAAAAATTTCATTAAAATAAGAATAAACGAAAATTTATTATCGGATTTTCAATGGCCAAATTTCTATTTTTTCTTAAAAAATGCTGCTATTACAAGTTAAATTATTAAACTAACCACCGACTATCACAAAAAAAAAAGTATGTTGACTACTTAACTACTTGATATTTTATATAAACATTTAAAAAGGATGTAAACCACACGTACGCATATAATATAAATGTATAATTAAGCGAAGCACCAAACTAATCTCAACAACACAAAGTAAAAAAAAAAAAGTGAAAAATAACTCTTTATGCGATTAAATGTTCCGTAGTCCTACATATTCCATTGATTTCGAATCAGATATCAACTCCAACTATTGTTAATCTAACAACTGACCTACTAATTAGTTTTTAAAAAAGCGTATTGATAATTCAACTACTTGATATATATTATGAAATTTAAAAATGACGAAAACTACACGTATGCATGTAATGTAAATATATATTTAAGCAAAGCATCAAACTAATCTCAACAACACAAAATTTAATAACAATGTATGAAAGAAAACTCTTTAAAAGTTTCGCAGTCTTGTTCCCTTGATCTCGAAACTAATATCAAGTCCAACTATTATTAATCTAACCACTGACCTACTGATTACTTGAACCCATAATTAAAAAAAAACAAAAAAACATAAAAGTTTCACATTCCTGCATGTTACCTTGCTCTCGAAACAAATATCAAGTCAAACTATTATTAATCTAACCACTGACCTACTAATTACTATTAAAAAGTTTATTGATCATTCAACTACTTGATATCTTACATAAATATTTAAAAATGATGAAAACTACACGTATGCATATAATGTAAATGTATATTTAAGCAATGCATGAAACCAATCTCAACAACCAAAAAAAAATGTAATGAAAGAACTCTTTATGCAATTAAAAGTTTCGTACTCATACATATTCCCTTGATCTCGAACCGAATATCAAGTTCAACTACGCAATCTTATGTCTTTTTAATCATCCCGCATTTCGAGCGTTTCATTTCGCATGCATTAAGAGCAGAATACGAAAACTCAACCGAGCGAATGCCGAAAATTTCGGAAATAATCTCTGAATCCATATTTAAAAGGAAATTCTTTACGTTCAAGGGCCCCCTACAAATGCCAAGAAAATTCGATACCGATCTCTAGTGCCTTAATTGCGCTTTCAAGAAGTGGCAAGTAACGTTAGAAGCTCCTCATCCAGCTTTTGGGGAAAGAATTTATACTTTTGGGAGAAACTTTCAAAGGGAAGTATGCGAAGGGCTCGATTAATTCGAGAATAATCGATGAATTTTGTCCCCTCTTTCCCCAGGCTGGGTTTTAGAGCGTTGTCAAGAGCAGTTTAGTTAGTCTGGGGCGAACTTCGTCTGGTGTTACCTCCAGGAAGGCCCTCTAGGTATGGACGGTTTCGTTATCATTTACTGGGTTTGTGAATGATACTCTCGGGGGAAATCATGAGGATTGTTTGATTCGGAAATAATATATTTTACAGACATATCAAGGGAGGTATATTTCATTCACTGAGCAAAGTAAACGAATTTTCATTTAATTTGAACTCTTATTGCTCAAATGGAATTGATCAAATACCTCTTTCTTTTGGAATAATTTAGCACTACGATTTGGTTGTGTACAGAACAGAGTTGAAATTGAGCCTTGTAAGTGAGTGTTTATATCAGAAGCAATTTACGGTAATATTTCTATGCGTTATACTTTTAGTCGCAAAATTTTTGTCTGTTAAAGTAAAACTTTATGGCGTACTAAAGAAACACACTAAAATTGCTATTTGTAATCAAATTATAAAAAAATCTCATTTATATATCTCAGCGAATTCACTGATCGAGTAAAGTTCCTGACGTCACAAACAACGAAACTAACGCCACGCCATGATACTTCGATACTATTTTGGTAATGTTTGACATGCAGAGGAATGCTTTCTTTTAACAAGGCTGAGCTGAATCCAGTAACTTAACTGTTACTGGTAAGACTAATTTTAGGAGAATGAAGAAACGGAAAAGTGGTAAACAATGAACGCTATCTACTGGAGTTTAGGGCTAATCTACTGGAGTGAGGGTTAAAATTTCAACTGCCAAAATATCATCAAACAGGCAACTGATTCGTTGAATTGAAAAGGGAATTTTCCTCCGTCATACCCTGACGGACGATTTTCTAATATTTTAATAAACACACATTGGATTAATTACTTTTTTACTTTTAGAAACCCAGAAAATCTGTTTCTACGTTTTTCAGAAGCAATGTATTGACTTACTTACTGTGCGGGATTTTTCGCTCCTCGTCAAGAAAAGTAACACAAATAAAAGAGAAAAGAGTTTGAATTTTGAGATCTGGAATTCAAATTATGTTTTCCTCAATCACGAACTGCGATAGGACCCTACTCGTTGAGTTTCTTGTTTCTACTAGCGGCTTTTATCGCAACCATAATTTGAACTCAAGACGTGAAAATTCAAATGATTACCAGGGTCTGGATGCTCGTGTGTTGTTAGATAGTGATTTCGCGTAAAAAGTATAGTGTGAAGTCGAGGAGATTGTTCATAAATATTTCGATTCCGAGGCACATGGACGCCTGGATTATAGGCATTGAAAAATAAAAAAAAAAGAATAGGACGGGCGTCATTCAAGGGTCAAGTTAAAACAATAAGCCATTCGTGATTAAAAAAAAACAGTACCGGAAAAAATCAAGGTTTTACGCAATAGTAGTTTTAGGTTATTCAATCTGAAATATCACACTACTTTCAAAAGCATTAAGATTATATCATTTTTACGCCACCACGCACCAGAGAAGTAAGCTAACTTGGTATAAATTTTCTCGAGAGAAAGAGCATTAAATTATTTTAAATAAATATTTCTTACGTATTTCCAACATGTTAAGTTGTATCACTTTCCTTGCAGAAGTTCGTTACGATAAAACTATGTAAGTTTAAACTAAAAATAAGTTTTCCTCGAAATGAGTTTTTATGACATGTGCTCGCGTCAGTAATACCAACTCAGAAGGTTATCCTCTTGTTTTATGAAACTTGCACTCTCTATACTAATTGTTAGTGGATATAAGAATACTAATCATGTTGGGAATATTTTATTATTTATGATCTAATGTTTAGGGTTAGTTAGGGTTAGTTATAGTTTTAAATATCAAAGCAGTAAATTGGCCAGAAATTTTCCAAAAATCACTTTAATGAGCTCTAAGCGTTTTTCATTCAACATATTCGCAAAAATTTGAGCACATTCACTTGGTGAGAGTCAATAAATTATTTTGGTGCTACTTTGTTTTGATAAGCTGAAAAGAATTGTATCACTTCTGAGGATTTTCCAGCAAATGAATGTGCTTTAACAAAGTTTTTAACGGGTATTCTTAGAAAATCTTGTAAATTTGTCATTTTTTTTTAACTACACAAAAAATGTAGTTACTTAGTATCTAAACTTAGTTTTTCTAAAATATGGTTCCGAACGTATTCGGATACCAAAGTCAGGAAAGCAACAAAATGCCAATACCTCTACATAGTATAAAATGAAGTCCCCAAAAAGCGTCTGTGTGTTTGAACTCGCAAAACTCGAGAACTACCCGGCTGATTGCGACGAAATTTTCACAGTTTGTTCCTTTATGTCCTGAAAAGGTTTGCAGACCAGTTCGAATAAAATTCGAGGAATAGTTCTTTTTTTATTCCAATTTACGTCCAATTTTCACATAAATTCTCAAATATGGGGGTGAAGAATTACTTGCACATATTAATATTACATATCATTAGTTAGGGTAGCATTTTCTGCGTTCTACGCAATTTGTTCTAATGCTCTAACTTTATTACGGCGGGAGTTATTTGCATTTTTAGCTCGAATTTTTTTAGGCTTAGCTGAAATTTATGCACTACTTTCTTCATTAAATAAAGCACTAAAAAGTGAAGGAATTGTCCACAGCCATTGGAAAAAGCGACCTTTTTTACTCCAGATCTAACTCGACCTATGGTCGAAAAAATAAGCTTTTATCTCGAAAGGAAAAAAAGTTACAAGCATTTTTAAATCAAGTTTAAGAAATTTCGATTCCAATCAAATTGTGAACCATTTTCTTTCGCATTTTAATTCCTTAAACTTATTTTATTTTGTGTTTCCATGGTTACGCATTTTAACTCCATCGTTCTGGATTCAATTTCTTAAAAGTATTTTAATATCTGTCGTCATTGTTTGGAAGGAAAATCATGATGTTTTTTTTTATTTATTTTTACGTCTGATTGTTGAATATACGTCACTTGACACAATTTTTATTTTAAAGGTGGACCGGGCAAAACCGGGCAACGCAGCTAGTTATATATAAATGCAAACATAAAATCGTGGCATCAAACTCATCTTGAAAATCTGTTTTGGACTCTTTTGTACATAATGACATTTTAAAACTGCTATAACTGTAGTAATCAAGGTGATTTTAACCATTTTCTATTGGTATATAACTGCTTCCACATCAATGCCATAAATAATGGTTTTACTCTATTTATGTATCTAAGGTATTAGGGTGAAAAAAATATTTTATGTTAAGTTATAGATGACATTTGAATTTTAAAATGTTGACTTAAGCACATCATTCATTATACCTAATTAATCATTCAAATTTTCCTAAGGAAAAAAAAGGTTGCTTTCGTTCGTCAGGTCGTTTATTTCAATGAAATGGCTAACAAATAATAAGAAATATTAATTGTTTTAGCACGCAAAAATACGATTTGAGAAAACACATGTTCTGTAATTAATTTTTAAGAAGTAATTCTAATTATGATGATTAAAATGTTTATTCTTCGTTAAACTTCATTTACCTCATTTTTAATGCTTATCGAAAATTGCTGTTAAAAATAAGAAATAAAAGTTTGTTTTTTAACGCTTTATTTAGAAACACAATGAAGATTTCGCGTGATACAGGTCGGTTTATTCAGACGAAACATGAATGACAATGCGTAATAGCTGAGTTATTTATATTTCATTGAATTCCATTACGAAGAAATACTCAAAAGTTAGTTTTAGATTAATTTTTCTGTTATTTTTTCGCTATCCAAATTCGTGATAGAAGCAATTTTTTGAAGTAAATTGAACTAATTCAACAAAAACAAAAAATACAGATTGTTTCTTTATTTTTTTTTTTGAAATTTTTTTGTTACTATTATTTTTGAAGGAAAAATATTGTTTCAGTTTTCATTTAAAAAGTACGTATTTGTTGGAATGAATTTAAAGACAATTTTGTTCAAAATTTTGGCATAAATATTTTAAGTAACAAAATCAAAGAAGATGTAACACACATTAAAAAAAAAACCCGCTTACATCCGCGACTTTTATAGCATCAGTTATTTCACTTAAGAGCTGCAAAAAATTCACTAATTTGACAATATAAATTTAATGCAGTATTTGTCGAATTTATGAACATCCCTTAAACTATAGCATTCTCACAGTTACACAAAAAAATGCGATTAATCGGGTAAATTAAAACCCTGTTTTTAAGATTATAGTGTTCTAGAATTGAATATATTCCTACAGAAGCAATGTTAAAGATCCGTTTAATAAAATACGATTAGTTGGTTTTGGAAATATTTTTGCTAAGAAATATTTTTAATAAATTTAAAAGAAACTAAACTACTTAAAATTACAAAACAACGATTTTTTGGGTGTAATGTTGAGGGTCATAATAGTGCCGAATCCAATAAGGTTTTCGAATACACAAAGTGATATTTCTCTAGACAAAATTTAAAACACAATTACCCAAATGAAGCCCCTTGACAAGGAAAATAGTATTTACTTTGAAAATATATGCACGGATTATACATATATGTTGTGTGTGGTTTTAAGGTTTTTGCAAGGAAAATACAAACATGTTCCCAAAAAACCTTTGCACAAGCAATCCCCTATAATGTAATGCTTTGAAACTAATGTATAAAAGAAATGCCAAAACAAAACCTTAAATTCTAAGTTACTTAAATTTTTCGAATGTACTTATTAAAATAATTAGTTAATTATTACATTATTTGTTGTGTGTTAAGTAAATTTAAAAAACGTGTTACCGGCAACATTAACTTCCTCTTTTAAACGGCTACTGACTTATTTTTACGTTTTTGGGCAAGTGCTCTTAGTTTGGTAAGCTGAAAGCAAATTCGCTACATGATCAAATGCCCCACTTAATCGGTAATTATATGTTGAAACCAATGACATTTGTTTTAGCGTGGCCAGCAGTATATAAACTTTTGCAACGGACTGTTAGCGTGTGAACTTGTACGCGAAATGCGGAAAGATAACCAATAAACACCGGTATTTTAGCTTACTCATCGCACAATATCAGTCAGATGAAGTATTTATGTTAAGTGGAGTCAAACGAAGTTAATTTGAGACTATTTGCTTTATGAAATCGAGTAAGGTTATAATGGAACGGATGACACGAGAAACCAGTGTGGTGATGAAAGGTAAAGCTCAGCCTTGCTTGAGATAGGGATTATAAAATTATTATTAATTATTATGGTGATCATAATTACTATCACTATCATAACAATCGTAATTATGACCGCCTATTATGGCCGTTGTATTTTAGATTTGGTTGCAATATGGTTTAAGACGGAAGAACATGATGGCTTGTGTTTCGACTGTTGGATTGATAAATTCAACAAAAATATAAGAAAAATCAGTAATCTACCCTAAATCTTTTTAATCCGATAAAAGAAATCTTAGTAATTTTGCTTTTTTTTTGAAAAATATTTCTAATCAAAATAATTTTCAAAGGTTATTCTGTCAAGCTGTGAAATATGAAAAGATACTTCTTATTGGTTAAATGTGACATGGAAATAAATAGCAGACTTCCACAAATCATAAAATGTTTTGAAAAATACGCATATCTAGCTTCCTAATAAACTGGGGGGGGGGAGGAAATGTTTGAAATAATTTTATATTATGAAAAAGAGTCTCTCTTGCTTCTGTAAAGGAAAAAAATAAAACACTACTACAGTTCATTACATCATGAGCTAAGATTTATTCAGCGTCCAAAATGAAACACAACAGAGAAGCTAATGAAAAAAAAAAGAAAAATCAAACAAATATTTTTGCCATTAAATCCATGGGTTTCTACATAACTTTAAAAGCCCCGGTTTTAAAATATGTTATGCAGAACTGTTAGCTTAGGAAATATTTTTTCGCATAAAATCAATGCAACTCTGAAAGCAAATTTTAAAGCAGAAAAGCTGCAATACTAAAAGAAATAAAAGAATATTTTAAATTTCTGTGACTTTAGTCATTTTCCCTTTTTCTTATTTTGTTATGCCAGAAAAGGGTGCACTAGGGGGTATGCATATACATTACTTTCTTTTAGCTTAATGGGGCTCCCGGGGATAAAGTAGGGCATTGGTCCCTACCCATGATCTGTCTATTTGATCAATATGAAGTGAGAAGGTTTTTAGGGTTTATGTGGGGTTAGAACTTTTATTCTGCAGCAGTTTTGTGATTTATTTCTAGTTTGTTCTCCTCTATCATGGGGTGGGAGTGTATTGTCTGTGAGAGAGCGTGAATGGGAAATGCTTTTCTGGACTTTGATACATATTTATGAAATGGGATTTTTTTTATGAGGTGGTTTCGCGATAGAAATGCTTTGTGGGTGGCAGCGTTTTTTATCTCCTGTGTTTGAAATCTATTGTGATACGAGAGAAAGCCGGAGGACGGAAAAAAAATAAGTTCTCTCTATAAGAGAGATCAAGTCTTTGAATTGATTTCAAGGCATATTTTCGCAGAATATGGGCGTGTTGTTTTTCTTTTCTTTTCTTCTTTTTTTAACCTCATACTAGAATCCATAATGTCTAACATTTGCTGAATTAAAAAAAATTGATTCAAAGTACTACAATATACGAACACATTTAATCCTGATATAAGAAAGTGAGAACTATTAGATTCTATTAAAAATACTTTAATTATCATTATGGTTGATCAATAATCAAGGAGGTTAGAAATTTTGCTGCTTAGAATGGCCAAAGAACTGTATTTTTAATTGTTCATTTTATCCAGCTTTTCCAATGATTATTATCAATTGTGTACAAGGAGATTCTAAATTGCTTTTACAAATTCAGTAGGATAATAGTACCTTGGTGCAGTGCTCTATAGCGTATTACAATCACTTAGGAAAGTTTTTTTTTTACATTATTGTTAATTTTATCCGTGACATTTGCAGTTGCAAAGTATGTTTTAATGAAAACACGTTCTGTAGTAAGCTGAAAAAAAAAATCAATATCAGCAGTGAAACTATCCTTCCTTTTCTTTGGTGCAACATTGAGATGAAAGACTGTTAGATACGTTTAGCTAATGCGAATGATAAGATAAACATATGTTTGTGCAAAAAGGGTTTTTACTCCTTAGTCAATTGAATAAGCTGCTCCTCGGCGATTATTGTAGTAACAATATTAATAACAAAGACCACAGTAATCTCAATGATATAATAACGAAAAATATGTTGTCCTTTGTCCATAATACCCAAGACAAAATGCATATACTACAATTCTATTAACTACATTCGATATATAACCTACCAGGCTGAGTCAAACCCAGTAAGTTGTATATCGAAAGTCTATTCGATATATTCATTAGTGTTTTCGTATTTTCCATGTCCTGGATTGGCAGGCCTGAATGTAACATATGAGGCAGTGAGAAGCAAAGGGATGTAAGTAGCAAAATTAAAAAATTGGAGATAACCAGAACAAATGGTAGGTGAACCTCTAATCTGTCTGGGGACAAGAGATAGTATTAGTAGTCCTGGTAGAAGCTGGTATACAGCATGATTTAGAAAAAAAAATCAATGAAAGCCTACCTAGGATGTTATCTTTAAACGCATTTTACTCAAAACTTGAAAATGTTCATTTACATCCCTTTGCTTCTCACTGTCTCATATGCAAATTACAATTCCTGAGCAGCTGATCTAAAATGGTAGAGCGGAGTTTGACCTTGATAATCCTTATCAGTTGCTGTGATTTCTCGTGTCTGTATAGATGTTGCAGTCTCTTAAAATGGCGGATGATAAGCTAGCAATTAGTGTAATTTTGAGTTTCCTCTGGAAAAAAGGTCTTAACGCAAAGGGCAGTGGCAAAAGAAATTAATGATGTTGAGGGTCCAGGTTCTGTGAACGAGCGCACTGCTCAAAGTTGGTTTAAGCGTTTCAAAGAAGGTGATACGACCCTTGAAGAGAAACCAAGATCTGTTATCGATAACGAAGTTTTGCTGGAAGCTATCCAACACAAGCCGAGTTCTAGCACAAGACCAATATCAGCAGAACTTAGTCCTTCCCAAACTACCAATAATCGACACCTCCACCAACTGGGGCTCGTTGTGCATTTCTTTTGTAGGTGAAAATACGAAAAACTTTTGAATCAACCTAGTACTATACTATTTCTGTTATTTAATCCGTATAGATGGCAAATCTTTTTCTAACGACAAAAATAATATTGCATTGATTATATTTTATTTTGCAAACGTTCCTTATTTCTGTAAACATAATAGGAACTCCAAATTGATGCTTTGTGCATTAAATGTTTTTAGTATTACGAAGAACTTTGGCAACAGCATTTAAAAACGTCACGTTAGAAGTGTCTCGAGCATTTTTACGTTCAAATGAGCATTGTTACGTGCATGCAAATGTATGTAGTCAAAACCATTATATGTATATGAAAAAGTCGTACTGTCTGATTTAATTTTCAACTTCACATTTTTTAATATTAAGGTATACTTATTAAACACAATTTTTTTATCAAGAAACCCAGGAAACTAGTTTTAGCTGAAAGCTTTGAGTAGGTTTCAACATACTACTTAACCCTCGTGGGTCCCTGGGGTCATATATGACCCCAATGCAATTTCTGTTTGCTATATCTTGTTAATCAACCATTTCTTTTTAATGGCATTTTGTGACTTTTATTCTTTTAGTGTTTTATACAAAATAATGCTATTGTTTTGTTTTTATTTTATTTTATTTTTCCTGATTTTTCATTTTTTACACACAAGACCCTTGGGGTCACTGGCGACCCCACACCAAAAAATTGGTTTGCTTACCAACTCCTCTGTTCTTACCAAGCCCTTGTTTTCCACAATTGGTCAGTGGACACACTAAATACATCATATGCAACATCAAGAGCAACAGATGTAAAATCTTCTTTCCTGTTGTACTTTCCACCTACCATTGAAAAAAATTATTATAGATATGACGAATGTTGAAGGTGCTAAGATATTCGGTGATAAGTGGCAAAAAAAAAAAAAAAAAAAAAAAAAAAAAACGATTATAATGAGTTGCATTGCTGAAGAGTTTGGACGACCTATTTTTCGAGCAGCAATGTCTCTAAAGAGGTTCAAAGTGATATCTAGAATCCTTCGTTTTGACAACAAAGATACTAGAGCAGAAAGGCGACTGAGTGATAAAATGGCTGCTATTCGAGGATTGTGGGGCACTTGAGTTGAAATTTTACCTAAATTATACAATCCAGAAAATCATGTCACAATCGACGAACAACTTGTAGGTTTTAGAGGCCGCTGTCCGTTCCGGCAGTACATGCCAAAAAATCCGTCTAACTATGGGATAAAAATATGGATTGTTTGTGACTCTAAAAGTGCATATGCATGGAATATGATAGTATACAATGGAAAGCCAAAGGATGGTTCACCAGAGAAAAACCAAGCTTCACGTGTTGTTTTGGATATGATCTATGGTCTCAGTGGGCATAATGTTACTTTCGGTAACTGGTTTTCCTCTTATGAACTTGGCCAATTACTACTAAAAAGAAAGATAACTATGTTAGGAACAATAAGAAAAAATAAGTCGGAACTTCCCATCGAATTTACTCATTCGAAGGGATAGGAGGTGCATACCACAATATTTGGATTTACAACTGACACTACATTAGTAGCATATACACCGGAGAAAAATAAATGTGTCACTCTAATTAGTACACATTGCATAACCAACCATGCATAACAAAGGCGATATAAGTAATAGATCTGATAAAAAACCAACAATGATATTGGATTATAATTCGACAAAAGGGGCTGTTGATACTTTAGATCAAATAGTAGCAACTTACACTTGCAAAAGAGGAACTGCTCGGTGGCCAGTAGTTCTTTTTTACAACATAATTGATGTATCTGCTTATAATGCTTTTGTGGTTTGGCGTGAAATTAATCCTTCATACTATGAAAACAAAAAGAATAGAAGAAGGTATTTGCTGGAAGAATTAGGTTATGAACTAATAAAACCTTCACTACATAATAGAAAATTTCTCTCAAGAACTGAAGCAGCTGCAGCAATTGTTAAGAAATCACAAATAGATCCTACGGAAGATTCAAATGTGAGTAGATGAAAGACTAATGCAAAAAAAAAGAGGACGTTGCAACTCTTGTCCAAGAGAACTGGATAGAAAATACAGTGATAAATGTCATAAGTGTTTGAAATTCACATGCAAAAATCATTTGTATCAGGTCTGTAACAGTTGTAAATAAATCTACAGCTATTGTAAGTTTTGATCTGAAATTATTATTTTTAAGTCAAAATTTAAATTTTACTTTGATTGCATTCTTTATATATATTTTTTATCATTAAAAAGTGTGTAAACTTAAAAATTGCATGTTACATTCAATAATTATAATAAATTTATTAAAGGAAACATTGGGGTCGTGTATGACCCCAAGGGTCTTGAGTGTAACCGAAATGGGAGGGACCCACGAGGGTTAAGCAATACTATTTTTTTTTGTAATTTTATTATTTGACATCTGTATGTTACGTGTATCTGTACTGGTTTGGATAACTCCAGGAAAGTCAGTCTTAGAAGGATCAAATTTCGCATGAACCCTCTCTCTTGGGTACAATTAGATGCTTAGAAAGATCTCGTGAGAGTATTTTTTTTTCGACCAATGAATAAAAATTTTATGCGTTAAATGTACACATTTAACGCATAAGATCAAGACTACGCATCGGTTTCCAGCTATTAATATAACTCTATTTTATAGGTATCAAAATGCGTTTTTTTTTCAAACATACTAACCTCTAGAGCATTCTGGTCCTGCCCAATGGTCAAAACAAACGCATTTCTCAGTTTCGAGGTCGTAGACACCATGCTTATTGCAATCTGGAAAGCATCGACTGAGCCTGTTGTCTGCTTCACTGCAGTTGATGCCTCTCCATCCAGTCTTACACCAACATTGTCCACTAACACATGCGCCATGGCCAGCACAATAGGGATCCACACAATCCACTAAAGTGAAAAAAAATATCATCAACCACTCATTACTTTTCACTTTTACGTGTTAGTATTAAACTCAGCGGAAAACAAAAATGTTTCTGAAAGTTTCGAAGGCATCATATTTTAGAATCCTTCAAACACTATTCTACGCAATAAGCAGCAGGACGATTAGGAAAAAAATGTCCCGTGGGTAACGTTTTTTATTTTTTCCAGCAAACCGAAACCTTCAAAATGTAATGCTGTTTAGGCTACATGCTTTAAAATACTATCAAAGCATAGCAGTTAGTGCCATATTTAATTAATAGTTACTCGAATAAAATAAGAAACTCAGCGTTACGCACGGGACATTTTAGTGACAAAAATAATAGCAGATGGAACAAAGTGTAGTTTTCTCCAAAAGAATAAAGAAAGGAAAAAATTTTAAGGTTTTTTCCCGGTTTCTGTGCGTAAGTTCTTATTCGGTAGAACAAAGAGTGTCGAGTATGTACTGGGCTGAATTAATAATTGCCTCCTTTACTTTAAACTTGTATATTAGAAGAAATTGGTCAGAAAAAAAAATCAGTTTCTTTCCTTTCTTTAGCAGCAAGGTACGCTTTATTTTACCTTCTAATATTTTTGTTATTATTATTTAGAACAAAAAAGACATTTATGAGACGCACCATGAACAGCGTACCTGCGTTTTGAAGCTGTAAAAAACATCATTCTCCAATCCAGAGAATGAGTTTTTCAGAAACGGAACTTTTGTAACGATTAAAAATAAACTTTGTTGTTATCTTGAAATACGTTCATGTAGGGTCGCACTGAGAGGAAAAGGGGTTAACCATCGTTTAAGGTAATGTTACCAGTTCTAGTATGTTAGTGCATAATCATTTCAAAATGAATTGGTCACCTCTTCTACGGGGGGAAATTAATGCTTCTTACGCCCCCCCACCCCCAGGATAAAAATACACTTGCTACCGCAATAGTGCTGGTATTTTATAAATTTTTAAATATGTGTATTTCAATGCCTGTCCCTTAGATTTTAATCGTTTAATCGGTTAGTAGTATTTTCTGTCATAGGAATCCATTGTTGAAAATACTGTTGCCTATTAATTGTGAACGAAAATTCAACTAAAATAAAACTTGAAACTTGATTACATATAATTATGTTCTCCATAACACCTTTTAGAAATGATTTTAAAAATATTTTCTCAGTCCTAAAGCTATGTAATAAATAAAATAAAACATTGTATTAAAACAGAAATATAATGCACTTTTGTTGCAACAATTTCTATACAACACAAAATAAAAATATCCACTCAAGATTTTTGAAACTTATTGTGAAAAGTTAATACGCTTTGAAACTGAAATCGATGACTGAAATCAAAAGCTTTGACTAACAACTTTCAAAGCAGTTGTCGATACTTGCGAAAGTTCACGAACGAAAAATGTACTGGGGAACACTTTTCACTGAGATTTTATTGACATCTTCCGTTAATTTCATAACGTGCCTTTTATATGCGCTTGAGATGCTTTTAATACGAACATGGAAATTCACATGGCAGTTGAAGAAATAATCAAAAATTCATTACGTTCTTTTTTAAAGAAATATCTTTTTCAGGAGATGGATAACAAGTAAATAAACTTACTCACTGGTTTTCTCATATACACTGAGGGGGAAAAAATGTTGTAGAGTAATGACTTTTGGACAATGTATTTGTCCAGCTAACGTGATTAATTGACTATATTTTCAAGATCACAGGTTAATTTAACATCAAAAATTGCATTTCAAATGTGAATTCCTGTTACATCAACAGGCGGTGTAACTTCCACAGTTTTGAATACAAACCTGCAAGTGTGCATGCATTGTATCATACAGGTGCCAAATGTCACTTTGTGATGTGGAATTCCATGCTTGTTGAAATTGTTAGGGCAATACTGGGACGGTCAGTTCTAGCCGTAGATGATGCTGGAGTTCCTTGTTCAAAGATATCAGATACGTGCTCAATTGGAGACAGATCAGGCGATCTCGCAGGCCAAGGTAACACGTCAACAATTCGTAGATCATGTTACTTTTCAACAGCGGTGTGAGAACGAGCGTTATCCTGTTGGAAAACTCCTCCTTGATTGCTGTTCATGAATGGCAATACTACAGGTTTAAAAACTAGACTAACTGTTAAATTTGCAGTCGGTGAGTTGGAATAACCACGAAAGTGTTCTCGCTGCCTTAGGAAATTCGCTTCTCAGGCCGTGGTGAATCCAGGTGTAGGAGTAATGCAATGATTTTAAAAAAAATCTGACATAAATACTTTTATCCATGTTGAAAGTAACTTTTACCGTAAAATCCTATTTTGCTCTAAAATTTTACGGTAGAATAAACGAGAGATAAAAAACACAAAAAGCGCGCAGCAGGATTGAACTTGGGACCTTCTTATTGGCTGTCCTGACAACCATATAAGTTAAGAATCACCCAGTAAGATGAAATATGGTCTGATGTGCTTCGCACTTTAAGTCACGCTGTGCATCAATTGGCGCTGCAATCGTTAATTTTTTTCGGCACAATCTGCACTGTAAACACTACATTTCACAGTAATATTTATCATTAATGTTTTTCACAGTACGAGTCTAGGCCGCAATCAGTTTGGTTGCAGGCGCTCCTGTTGCCCCCTTCTGACCAACACACTTCCATTACTGGTACCAAGAAAGAATCTACTTCCATGAAGAACACAACGGATCTCCAATCCGTCTTCTAATGAAGTCTAGCTTGGCGCCACTGGCGGGCGTCGCAAACAGAAGTGCCTTGGCGTCAGTAGAATATACGCTACAGGGCGTCTGGCTCGGAGCCGTCCGTGAAGTAACCGATTTATGACAGTTCATTGCGTTACTATGGTGCCACCTGCGGCCCGAATTTCTGCAACAAATGCAATACGATGCGACACAGCCGTACGCCGGTTACGGCAGCATTCCCTTTTTTGCCATATTCAAGTTTATTTACAGTGAAACTTGTATAAGTTGACCACTTGTGAGGCAGCACTTTAGTGGCCAACTTAGACAGGTGGTCAACTAACAAAGGGTTTGTTACAGGATTCTCAGCCAAATTTGGTGCGTTTTTTAGGTCAAGTTAGGCAGGTGAACAACTTAGAAGGGTGGTCAACCTTACAGGTTTTACTGTTATACTTATTTTTTCTTAAACTTTCCTGTTAAATTAAATTAGCAGGAGGTACAAAGCAAAAATAACAGAGGATTTTTCATTTCAACTTGTTTTGCATACCTTCTTCACAATGGTGTCCTTTATAGCCTGGTCGACACTGACATTTTCCCGCGACGCACATTCCTTGGTTATTACAATCCAGTACTTCACATTCCGTAACTGGAACATTGCATTCTGTGCCTTTCCAACCGACCTCGCACCGACAAGAACCCTGGACGTAGCGCCCATGACCACTGCAGTGTACCGGACAGACACCTGCAATTAAGAAAAGTCACAACAGAAATTTAAATCAAGGAAAGATCAACTCAGAAAAATGTACTTCTATATCATATAATTTCATGAATTTAAATTCATTTTAACCTGAATCTCATTTAACTGAAGCCGGTTTCTCTGATTTTTTTAATGATTAAGTAGATGTCAAAACACTAAACTATTATAACCTTTAAACACCATTAAATTTGAAAGCAAACTAATCTTAAAGTAAAAATTAGTGCTTAATTAAAGCTCAAAGCTGAAGTCAACAGCATCATTGATATTACAATACAGGCTAAAGTTTATTTTTATATTTGTCTTATTAACTTTACATTTCATTTCCTGATTTGCGTAAACACATTTTATATTAGAAAAATAGCTAAAAACAACATATTCAGTAGTTTTTTTTCCAAATGTTTACAATTTTTCGATCCAGTTTTATAGTAGTCAAAGTTTCTGGACTTTCAACCAGTTTAAGTATTTCCTTTTATCCGGAATTTCTAATTCATTAACGGTAAATTCGGTTCCAATCACTTTAAATCGTTTGGTGCCTTTATTTCATTTTTTTCTTCTACTTTTATCGCATTTTTTTCTTCTACCTTATGAAAGCCCCCCCCCCCAAAAAAAAAACAGGGTATTTTATTTGTGCGAAGTATTGTTTATATAAAAGTAAGTAATTTCTTTCAGAGCATTTAGCCCCAAGATAGGTTTTTTTTTGTAAAATGCTTATATTACAAGGTACAATTTCTTAAAAAGCATGTATTTAAATATTTATTTTAAATGTAGTTTCAATATAAATAACTGTACAAGTTCCATGAGTTAAATCTGGATTCAATCATCCTTTTAAACTATTGGTGCATTAAAAATTAAAAATATAATTGCATTTCAAAAAGGGTAAATAATACATACATAAAAATTAAGGGGAAGCTTCCTATTTCCGCTATTTATATTTTAATTTACGCTGCATTATCTTTCACAAAAGTTACACTTTTATATAAAAATATTTTCTTCATGGAAAGAGTAATTATTTATTATGGTATTATTAAAATATTCCACATCAATGAAAATTCGAAATGCAAGGTACATATCATCTTTTAACGAAACTGCGACTAAAAATAATAAAAACTTCTTATTTTGGGGTTAATGAATTTAAGTTTCACAAAATATTTCTAAATTAAGCATGCATTAATAAAAGGAAGAATAAATGTCTCAAATAACGTGCAGGTAATGTTTCATTTAGTTAGATATTAAAAATACTTATTTATGAGATCCTATGTTAAAATATTTGCATAACCACGACCACATTCAAATTCTCCGATTTATTTCAGTTTTGTTTGGCACTTACTATTACATTGCTTGACATTTCTACATTTCTTTCCACTCTTATCTCACATGCGTGAAACGAAAAAAGCTCTGCATTATAAATCACTTTCCCTGTGAGCTATGGCCACATTTTTCAGCTTTTCCTCGCTATCCCAACGTTTTATTTATATCAATGATAGCTAATGCCTTGCATTTATGATTCATTTTTTATTCCCTTTCTTACTTCGAAAGTTTTAATGGAATGTTTTTCAGAGAAAGCGGGGGAAAAAGAAAACAAACACACTTCCGTCTTTGTCTAAAAATTATTTATAGAGCATAGATTATGCTGTTATTGCCTGTACCTGTGAAAATAAATTTGTCGTTTTCAGCCAGGAAAGCTCATGCGGATAAATATTTAAAAATATTTGGTGGAAAAGGAATTTATACGTAGCTTACATTTTGTTACTTTTATGTGTTTAATTTAAAAGGAAATTTTACTTTTACGTAGAATGTACATATACATATACATAAATATGAACATTAAAGAAATCGTGTTATCGCTATAGAAAAAAGCTTTATATTTAGGTTAGCTCTTGAATCCAAATATAAACATCTGGGACAGTTTTGAATTTTGGAAATTAAATTAACCCCTTCCAAACGAAATATCAGCATTAGGATAATACTTGAGCTTCATCATTGAGCATGTATCAAAAAATCATTGAAGAACTAAAACATGGATATTTAGCTCTTTTTTCCATTATAATTTTAAAAAAGGATGCAGAACAGTACGTAGTGTATAATAAGTAATATTAGAAATAATTTTAAAATAAGGCTGGTGAAGCTATATGAGTTTATAGTTAGCATTACAAGTGGTCAACAGTACAATGTAACATAAATAACACCGGAAAAATATCTGTTGAAGACGGTGAAAAGGGGCACAAGTCAAAAGATACCCATTTTACAGGAAGACGGATTGAATATTGAACAGCATACTGTATAACTCGATAATTCTCTCAATTCCTTTACGATCCGCAGGATAGATAATAAATTTCTATCTTCAAGCTACACTAATATCTTTACTAATAACAAAGCTGAAAGTCTCTCTGTCCGGATCTCTGTCTGTCAGGATCTCTCTCTGTTCGGATCTCTGTCTTCCAGGATCTCTCTCTGTTCAGATCTCTGTCTGTCAGGATCTCTCTCTGTCCGGATCTCTGTCGGTCAGGATCTTTGTGACGCGCATAGCGCCTATACCGTTCGGTTGATTTTCATGAAATTTGGCACAAAGTTAGTTTGTAGCATGGGAGTACGCACCTAGAAGCGATTTTTCAAAAAAAAATTTTGAAAAAAAAAATAGAACCGACTTCAAAATTGCTCTAAAAAGTGAAAAATAATTTTATTCTTTAAACACCATCGATAATACTTTTAAACATAATTTTTGAAGTTGGCGCAAAAACGATCGATAAAATCATTCACAGCCATAACTCAACTACAAGTATAAATTTAACCACGTCCAGTTTCTTCACTACCACATGCATTACGCATTAATGACAGTATATTTGAGTAATGATATAAATGTTTCGTTCCTAAGTTTGGATGATTTTTTGATAAAAATATGAACGAAGCATGGTTACAATGGATTTTACTTTTTGTTTTTGCGCCAACTTCAAAAATTATGTTTAAAAGTATTATCGATGGTGTTTAAAGAATAAAATTATTTTTCACTTTTTAGAGCAATTTTGAAGTCGGTTCTATTTTTTTTTTCAAAATTTTTTTATTTGATTCTTTTTAGTGTAAATGTAGATATTTCAGTAAAAGTAAGAAGTTACCTAGTAAGAAGTGCGGCTCTATATCACTGTATTGCTTTAGAAAAGCCATTATTCAAAAATTATCATTACAATTACTGTTACAGTTATATGGCACCAAACTTTTATAACAATGAGTTTCATATTGTCGCGTAGATGAAGATAGCGAAGACAACGTGAAAGTCAAATGAAGCGAATACTCGTTAGTCTCAACTCGAGATCTTTATTCAGAACCACGAATGAACGTTACACCTCCTTATATACAACTTGAAAAAGTGCTGGAACTTTCCAGACTTGAAAAGATACAGAAATTAATAGAACATTCGAGAAAATTCGGGAAACAGTAAAAACGAAATTTTAGTAAAATTCACTTTGTCC
Source organism: Uloborus diversus (assembly GCF_026930045.1). Lineage (NCBI taxonomy): Eukaryota > Metazoa > Arthropoda > Arachnida > Araneae > Uloboridae > Uloborus > Uloborus diversus. Next base: position 147,537,884 of record NC_072732.1, read on the forward strand.
TAGTCGGGATTTGAACCCGGGTTGCTCGTGTGGGAGACGAGAATTCTACCACTGAGCCACCGTTATCCACGGATGAACTGTGCGAACTTCGCTACAATATCATTTTAATCATTTAATAGGGAAATTTACTGTTTTTTGCCCATAACTTTTTTTCTAAAGAACAAATATGGTCAAACAAAGTAATGGGACCTAAGTTGAGTCATCCCCTATCCATTAAAAAAAGAATCATCAAAATCGGTTCACTAGGTGAGACGCTATGAGTGGACAAACAAAAAAAAAACATACATACGGTATGAACTGATAACCGCCTCCTTTTTGAAGTCGGTTAAAAAATCGATGAGGTTCTTTTTCTATTCTAATTTTAAGAACAAAATTATCATAAGATGGACGAGTAAATTACGAAATGATCATAACGTGGAACCGTAACATGGGCACAAGCCAATTGGCGAGATACGCCGTGGAACCGTAGCATGGTTTTAAGCCAATTGGCGAGAAAATTCACCATACATTATTTGTAAATATACAGACGAACCAAAATACCTTTAAATTTTTCTATTACGGGCAAAGCCGTGCGGGGTACCACTAGTTTTTAATAAAGTAAAGTAATTTATTTTAAATGTTTTTCCTGACATGAGTCATTTTTACTGATCACATTTCATTCAGATATCATATTAATACGTTTATTTTCATTGCTCTTTGGGCCGAAAAAAATATTCCTAGGGTTGAGAAAATGAATAAAGAAAAATAATAGACTGTTTTTTAAATAAACACACTTATTAATGGGGCAATACAACTAATAAATATAGTATAAGTAGGTAAAAATTTCTAAAAAAATAAAAGTTTTCGACAGAGCCCTTCAGAGATATATTTCAGTTAAATGACACTTCATTCAAAATCACGCTATTTCGTTTAAACATTTTAATACAATTAAATATCAAAACGTTTTAATTAAAAAAAAAAGTCACTCAAATACAGTGGCACTTTTTAAATTGGGGATTAGTTGCAACAAAACCTTATTTGCATTTAAATTGCATACATAAATATATTTGAAAAAAAAAAAAGTGCATTCCTAAAACGAGCAATTGTGAGCTCCTTTATAAAAGAACCGCAAAACAAAAGAACAAAGAAATCTGAAATCAGGAGCTAACACCTACTGTCAGCACAGTCATGTCCGATATAGCCGGGAAAGCAATGGCACTTTCCCAGGTGACAGTTGCCATGGTGATGACAATTGTTTGGGCAGGACGTGGGCACGTCCCCTGCAAAGACACCATAATAAACGTTAATTAGGTCCAAAGAAACAGGCATTATAAAAATAAGAAGGGACATTTCCATGCATAAAAAAAGGTTTTTTTTTTCGTATTTTTTATGAAAAGTAATGAAAAGGAGTTTCATTTACAGCAAAAGTTGAAGACTGTCGTTCCTTTCATTTGTTCGAACAAATTTTTTGTTGTAGCTATTAGCGCTCTAGATTCCAGAAGACATAAGGGAATATTTTCTTTTTTAATTTTCAGGTTTTATATTTTAGAGGAACAACTGACATCCTTTTTTTTTTGTTTATAAAAAAAAACCTATATTTATCGTTCATTTTTACCAGCAGTTATATTTTACAAATATATTTAAAAAAATACTTTACATTGAAATAATTACTATATTTTGTTAAATATTAAAAGGTTTACTGTGTGCAAATTACTGGCAATTTACGACCCTTAGCATTCTGTACATTGCTGAATCTATATTCGCTATATATTTTTTTAACATCAGAATGTTTTATGTGAGTAAATTACTGGCAATTTTGGACCCTCGGCATTCTGTACAATGCTAAATTCATATATGTTATACATAGCCCAGTTGTTAAGGCCGTCAGTCAGCGAGCCAGTAAATTACTGGCAATTTTGGACCCTCGGCATTCTGTACAATGCTAAATTCATGTATGTTATACATAGCCCAGTTGTTAAGGCCGTCAGTCAGCGAGCCACACAGGATATTCTATAACAATCCATGCTTTCAAACTATGTATTGGGATGAGTACTAGGCTTTATGCATTGCTGACGACTGTATATTAAAAGAAACCATTTTAAAATTAAGAAAAAAAGATAAATGGTAATATTGTCAGTGAAAATACGATTGTGTTTACAAATCGTTCAAATATATCCCTTTTTATACTTGGTCGAATTAAAAATTAACTATTTCTTATCATTAATAAATTACAAAAGATCAATGTCCAAAGCGAATTGCACCCTAAATTGATCGTAATTTTAAAAAATTCAAAATACGTGATGCCAACAGTTTCATGCATGTTTTAGCAGTAATTAGTTAGTTCAATTTTTGCAAATATGCCTTTTCAAAGGCATTGCAAACAGTATATAATTTAATAATGAAATGTTGATGCATCTTTAAGTTGCTTTTACTTTAAGAATATTCATAAAATATTTTGCAAGATATGTATTATTTTCATAATGGGTGAGTAACAAGTATTAATGTATGAGAAAATATCCCTTTTAATTGCCTCAATCATATAGTTTATCTATGTATTCCTAGTATTCGATCTTGATATTTCACTTGAAATACTTTAATAAATATTTTTATAAATTAAAAAATCAACTAATATGTGCTGAAAACTAGTTTGTTTGTTTTTAATTTCTGGCGTAAATTTAAAACAGTGTTTCAAACAATGGAGCTATTTTTCATGGCAAGTTTAGTGAGGGGAAAATGTTGATGCACTTACAAAGATTTCTCCAAGGCATTTATAAAAAACAGTTTGAAAAAAAGGTTAAAAAAGAAGAAAAAATCATCTTTCCATTATTACCTTCAGGGTGTCGGGGTTATTTTATTTGTTTTAGTTTGGAAAATAAAACTGGTATCCACAAAAAGCATTGAAGTATAATGACTACTGGAATTTTTTCATGCAATGTTTTCGCTTTTATTTTTTATCCTCATAATTTAGAAAGAAAAAAACCAAATCGATTACTCCTCAGAACTTTGTTTTTGCACTTATTTCCTGCTATAACTTTTAACCTGAAATAAGTGGCACATTTTTATTTTTATGCTCCTACTTTAACTTATTTTGTTTATTATATATTTTTTAAATGCTTAAACCGAAAAAAAAAAATACAAATTTTTACGCAAATCTTACATTACATAAATGTTTAGTCCATTTTATTTCTAAACAACTACACGTTAGAGAATTACAGGAGAAAGATAAAACTCATTCCATATGAATCTAATCACCTAATATAATCCATTATATTGCTATGAAAAATCTTCAGATCCTCCCACTTTACTTATAGAGTTTATTTCAAAAAAAAAAAAAAAATGTAAATAGTGAACTTCATATTTGTAGCTTGCATATTATAAAACATCAGCTTAAAAACACGTTAAAACAGCAAAGGTCATAGTTGACTATAATGTTTAATTCTGTAAGAACATTTTTGTGCGTACACCATCATTGAATTCCCACTTTTTTTTTTCACAACTTGAACCGATTTTTGTTAAAAAGTCGCAAGTTAACACTGTTTTTTCGTTGATTGACTCCTTTTCCTTAAAGTGATTGAAAAAGTGGTGTATAAAAGGAATATAATGTACTGTTATATACATTTTTTTTGTGTGGTCCAGCATAAAGGAAAATTATTTTTTTTAATTATTTAATCGACACCCTAATTTGTATTGTTCTTACAACTGAAAAGGACAATAGATATGTTTTCACGACGAAGGGTTCGTTGGGATGAGCTTCTTTAAAAAAAAAAAAAAAAAAAAACTGTACTTTCCAGGTTTCTCTTTTTTCATTAAATTTCTGCTAGAAAAAATATGATAACATTTGGAATGATTGAACAATTTTCAAAATATCATACATTGCATCCTAGAAACTTTGATTTCAACGCTTAAATTACAGAACCAACTTCTAATATTTTATGAATAGTAATAGAACGTGAATCTTTGTAGAATAGGGCATAAAAAACTGAAAATTGCCATAAAATCGAAATTTTAAGAACGTTTATATTTTTTTCACCCAATATTTATGCTTTACTATATATCATTTCTCAGATAATGTAAAAAAAGGGCTTAATTAGAGAATAAATAGCTCCAAGTTTATCAGGTTTCCCACATAGTAAGACAATATGACACTATAATCTGAGTCTTTGAATACAAGAGGTGGACTGATTTAAAAATGTGTTATTTTTCCCAACAATTAAAATTTTGAGGCGATAAGTACCTCGATGGTCTTATTGGTTACACATATGTTTAATCAATACATCTGGAAAATAAAGCATTTGTATAGGTTTTTTTTTCAATTCTGCATATGTTGCATATTAAAATGTGTCGATAATGAAACACTTCAGTCGTCATCTCCAAGACAGACGTCTGCACGATGTTTCACTTGAAAGTCGATTTTTTGCATTTCAATTGTACATGTGTTTTATGCTTATTTTTATTTATTAATGAATGTTTTTTTTCATGCTTTGCAAAATACCTTTTTAAAAAAAAATTAATAGTTGTACTTACTGGCTAAGGTTGGATAAAATGACACACCAACTGGAGTACTGTCATCGTTTATAATGGATAGATACCAAGTGCCAGGTTCCAAGAAATGCAAAAAACTGATTTCTTGACGTGGCTGAAAATGAAAAGCAAGGCATGCGTTAGTAATACACATATTTTACGAAAAAAACCATTTAAATCTTAATTATAATGTTGAAATATATCAAATAATTGACGATTACTAGTAATTGTTGTTGACCTTCATCACTACGCTAATGTTATAGTAAGGGTCAATTCAGGTCAAAAAGGATTATCAAATTTTAAAAAAATAAATTAATAAATTAAAAAAAACATTCAAAAAACATTTAATTTCGGTATAAAGACTTATTATACCACATTGGATAAACTTAAAAATACTATTCAAAATACGTATACAAGGTGTATCAGTACAGCGTTTACAGACTTTCAGGGCAGATAGAGTACAACTAGACGATGGGAAACGCCATAGCAATGCATGGTCGGAAACGCTTTTTTGGCGCGGTAGAGACGACACAAATCACCAAAAAGACGAGACACGAATAAGAGAAGAAAACATGTTTATTATTTTTAGTGCAGCAAAAAACTAAGGAAAAAGATCATGAAGGAACCAACGATCGTCGTCAAGGAAGGTGTTCGAAATTACGACCCCGGGACGTGATGAATGCCTCACATCTCTGGCGTATTGAAGATCGAACGTCAAAGCGAGCGCGTCAACAAAAAACGTGTGTGCGCATGCACCGTCATCTGATGCTTCGGATTACGTAACGACATCAATCGTGTACTACTGACTAAAACTTACCAGCATTTTTTCCATATTCAAAATAATAAACATGTTTCCTCCTCTTATTTGTGTCTCTGTTCTTGTGCTTTATGTCGTCACTATTGCGTCAAAAAGTGTTTTCCGATCATGCATTGCTATGTGATTTCCCATTGTCTAGGTGTACTCAATCTGTCCTGAAAGTCTGTAAACGCTGTGCTGATACACCCTGTATAAATATTTATGCTTCAATGGAAACGATAAAGATCAATCGGCACACTAACAACCTTGATACTTCGTTTTATATATATATATATATATATATATATATATATATATATATATATATATATATATATATATATATATATATATATATATATATATATATATATATATATATATATATATATATATTGGTTACTCTTACGCACAGTTTGTGTTCACAGATCTGCTGCATATGCATTAATTGATGATTTCCTCCTACCGACCCTTCTAGTGTCATAATAAGGATAATTTGTTCCTAATAATTCCCTTATTTTCTTATTCATTCGTTAGTTTAATCACTCACGTTGTTACCACACATCGATTAATATTTATGCATTTATTATTTTGTGTTCTTTTCATTCATTTTTTACTTCTTTTATTTACTCATAGATTTGCTCCAAACGAGTTTTTATAATCGAGTATAAATTATTTCACTGGATGTTTTGTTTTAAATTTTTCACTTTGCCGCATGAAGAAAAATGTACAACCTATACAGCCAAAATGAAAAATAAAGTTTTAATGCAAGTTTTGATATAAAATATATTGTTATGTCTTTTGTACTGTAGTTTTCAAAACAAATTTGTCATATGTTCATTCTGAAAAAAGTAAGTCAACTTAACTATTACACTTTGCCCCACGTTCCCTTACTTGATTCTTCATATGAAAAACCTTGTTTTATCTCACTTTGCCAGGCTCTATAAAAGATTTAATATCATTTCTGAAACAAATTATTAGTATGTATCTCAATTCTATTGGCAGGATAAGAATCTGCAAAATAAATATGAGATTTGGGAAAAAAAACCCGGAATTTATTAAAAGAATGTAGAGTGTTTATTTTTACTGGGGAGACTAATAATAAATCAAAAATCTCGAATACATTTATTTACAACTTAAACGAATGAAATCGTATCTCGTACTCGATTTTTCTGAAAATGTAATTTACTTTCAATTTCTCATGGGTTTATAAGCAAATTACGTCTACGAACTGAATTAACTTTTCGTATTTCATCACATTTACTTTTCTTTTGCATTTTATAGGTTTAATTTCAGCTTTAATAAAAATGTTTCATGATAGCATTTGTATATAAAATGAAGGCTTAAAAAAAGTCTAAACTATTGAAGCAAGCATTACAAACTTGAGATTTCATCTATTTGATAAATAACTCCACTATTTACAACGGTTTTTCTTTGAACTGTGTTATTTTTTTTAACATTGATTTATATTTTGTAAAAATTCAACTTTTCTGTTTTTATGTGTCTTCGTAACACACTTTTTTTTTTCTTAGTTTTTGAAATTATGCTTGAAATTTTTTACCTGGAAACAGAGTTTTTACGGTCAGATACAGACTGCAATTTTAGAGGGGGGGGGGGTCGTGCTGAGGAATGAACCCCCCTTCTCCTACCAACGAACCTACGGTTTTGAGTGTAGAATATTCCTAAAACAGCTTCGGTGTAAATAAAAAACACCGAATTGGCCCGAAATAATGCACCTAATAGGGCCAAAAACATTATTAATTATTATTATTTTTTTAATGAAAAAAAATTATAAATTGTTTGAATATAATGCGGATGAAAAAAGTGTCGACGGTTTAGGGGAGATCATGACCCCCAAGACCTTCTCCCTGTATATGTCCATGATATAGTTAATTACGCTAAAATGATATAATTAATTAATTAAACGATGCTAATTCTTATTTCCATTCGTATTCAAATATTCAAACAAAACAAGGGGAGGGGGCATTAATCATTTATAGGCTAAGACACAACTTTGGAAAATTAAAATAAATTTAAGCCCATTTAAGGTTACTAGCGTAATACTAAGCACTGAACAATATATTTTTTCATAGATAAAAGTTATTATTTTGGCATTCGTATTAATCATAACTGAAGACAGTAACAGTTAACATTTATTGTCAAGAATTAAAAATTAGTATGTGACTAAAGCAGTTTCCATTTATAGTCCGCAAGCTGTTGTGTAAACTACCTTATATTATGTCTTCTGTGAAATTGCCTTATCTCTTTTTGAAAACTTCACGAAACTAATCGAAATTTAAGTTAATAAATGCATCAGAATTAGAATAATCGAAACAAAAGAATCGAAATACGACACCAACTATGTTAGAAAAAAAAAACCTTTATTTAAAGATAACATGCAGTTACGAGTTTTACTGAATAAATAATAATCTTGTGAGAACTTATTCCGATCGTTCTCCATCCTATATTTCTCTCGTATACATTATTCAAATGACGCATTTGCATTCGGAGTTGCTGAGGGATGAAATATTAATAGATATTAGTTTCAAAAATAAATAGATATTCGGAAGTGTCGCGTGAAATTTTATGCCACATCATTCCCGAAATCTTACCTCCTAATTAAATTTGTTCCTTTTAAATTTTAATCATTTTCTTTAGTTCAAGCTTTTATTTATTACTATCAATTTGAAGTTTAGAGTTGTACCCCCCCCCCCCCCCCCCCAGAAGAATATTATTATTTTAATTATTATTACATTTATCAAAAAGTAATTTGAGTAAAGATATTTTTTGCCAACATTGCCAAGATTTAAGCCCTTTTAAAAATTTTAAAATTAATAAAGATAAGCTTGTGTGTAAAGGGTATTGCCCCTAAAACCAAATGCCGCAGCTTTAACTGAGTCATTCCATTTCAAATCAGGCAGGCAGGTATGAAAAGTGTCATATGACCATCACCGATTTTTTTGAAAAAAATACAGTAGTTACAACTAAGGTATATATGAAACTATCCCAAAAGGATTTTGCAAGAAAAATTTTTTTTCTTCAGTTACAGCCTATTAAAATTCTGCACAAAATCCGCCATTTTGGAAAAAAGCGGCAAAACACTCTATTTGAAATGGACATTATTTCAAAAGTATTTAACCTATTCGAATAAATCTTTTTTCTAAAAATAAATAAGGACCCATATATCCTCTAGACATCGTTTTTGAAAGTTTAGTTAGGTTTTTTGATAAAGAAAAAAAATTCATTTTTGCCGCCAAAAAAACTGCATTTTTACCAATTTTATGATTTTTTTTCTCCATGAAAAAAAAAGTTTTTTTTACTAAACAGAGATGGCAGTCTAAAGCCCTTATATGATAGTTTCATAACATATTTTATTAGAATCCTTGAGTGCATACAGCCCTTGTAAATAAAATTTGAAATTTTGAAAATTTTCAAACATTAGCGATTTTTGAAGTGATTTTACTCAAAAGACCCATTTTTTAAAAATCTAAAAATTGGCTCATTTGAACCACATATAATGCTTAACTAGTGGATAGACACCGCATCCGGTATTTTTTCCCATAAAATGTTTTATGATTTTTTGAAAGTGACCTTATCGCCCATGGCATGCATGTAAAATAAAAATGTTTAATAATTTCAGTCACTGAAAATCTGATTATATTAATGCCTAATAGCTACAAAAACGGTGCACTTTATCAGGAACAACTAAAATCTTACTAACTTTTAATAATATATCAGTAACAAACTGCTTTTGATGATCCAGTCAATTCGTGTTTTTGTAAGACTCTGTGTGTAGTTTATAGATAGAAGAGCCTTTGGTGATTATATTAATGACTAGCTATGATAATGATGTACTTTATCAGTAACAGTTAAAATCTTTCCTTTTTTAAAAATAAGTATTAGTTTATTTCGTCTCCAAAGCTATGCATTCACCGTTACTTTCATATGCAGCAACAAATCATATTTTTTTCTCTTTCAATAGTCATTCTCTTCAACTCAATTACACGACAGGGAAAATCATCAAAGAGAAGAACAATACAATGCATTTAAAAACGATTAATTTTAATTTGGTGCTTTGGTTGTCATTGGCGAATGTTGTCACATAATTTTTGGATCCTACCTCGTATGATTACTTTTATACGTAAGAATATTTATATTAAATTCAAACCGTAAAACTCACTTGTAGTTTAAGAATTTAAAAAGCCCACCTGTTTTATGAGAGAAGTAATCAATTGAACATGGTTGTAAGTTGAGGTAACCAAACAGATCTCACTAAAGGTGACTATTATAGCCAGGGGATCCAATTTCTAACAAAAGAAGTGTAGGATCCCTATAGTCTTCAGAACTTGTTTTAATGCTTAAGTGGCCTGAATTCGGTCAAAAATACAAAAATTCGAGTAAAACAAATAAGGAAGTATGGGAGCTCAGCTCCCATAACAATTAGGCGCTGATCAACAGAAAAATATATTTATATAACGAAATACAAAAAGGCGAATTGACTGAGTCATCAGATATTTTGAAAAAAAAAAAAAAAAACTGCTGTGTTTTATTCAGAATGGCATAGGAATGATGTGAAAAAAAATTGGACTGCATATTCGAATTCAGTTTTGCGTTATTTTGGTTTTACTACAAAATTTCAAGGTGTACGAACGCTTTTGGGAGCCACTGAATTAGTCATTAATATAATCACCAAAGGTTCTTCTATCTAAAGGCTACACACAGAGTCTTACAAAAAGACGAATTGACTGGTTCATCAAAAGCGGTTTGATATTGCTATATTATTAAAAGTCAGTAAAATTTTATTTGTTGCTGATAAAGTGCAACATCATTGTAGCTATTAGGCATTAATTCATTAATATGATCAGATTTTCAGTGACTGAAATTATTAGAAATTTTTATTTTACATGCATGCCATGGGCGATAAGGTCACTTTCAAAAAATCATGGGAAAAAAATACTGGATGCGGTGTTTATCCACTTGTTAAGCATTATATGGGGGTTCAAATGAGCCAATTTTTTAGATTTTTAAAAAATGGGTTTTTTGAGTAAAATCACTTCAAAAATCGCTAATTTTTGAAAATTTTCAAAATTTCAAATTTTATTTCCGAGGCTGTATGCATTTAAGGATTCTAATAAAATATGTTATGAAACTATCATATAAGGGCTTTAGACTGCCATCTCCGTTTAGTAAAAAAAAACTTTTTTTTCATGGAGAAAAAAAAATCATGAAATCGGTAAAAATGCAGTTTTTTCGCGGCAAAAATGATTTTTTTTCTTTATCAAAAAATCTAACTAAACTTTCAAAAATGATGTCTAGAGGATATATGGGTCCTTATTTATTTTTAGAAAAAAGAATTATTCGAATAGGTTAAATACTTTTGAAATAGTGTCCATTTCAAATGGAGTGTTTTGCCGGTTTTTTCCAAAATGGCGGATTTTGTGCAGAATTTTAATAGGCTGTAACTGAAGAAAAAAATTTTTTCCTTGCAAAATCCTTTTGGGATATTTCATATGTCCCTTAGTTGTAACTACTGTAATTTGTTCAAAAAAATCGGTGATGGTCATGTGACAGACCCTGCCTGATCTGAAATGGAATGGCTCGATGAATAAGAACGTAAGGCTGTGACCTAAACCTTGAGTAGACGTCTAATGCATTCAGTTTTCAGTCACACAAAGCAGATTTTTCTCTCATTTTTTTTCCACGTGGTGTTTAGTCGCTCAACAGAATTTCAGTAGATTCAGCTATTTCTTGCTTTTTTGTGCAATTATGTTTTCTTTCTGATTTCATTTTGCCGAGCGAGAAGGCTGTTTTTACTATTTTCATTATTATTTTTCTGTATTTTTCCCCAGACGATAAATTTTATCGCATTGTATTGATGACTTTTCTTTTTCACGCAAACTATATTTAGTGGATTAGGGTCAGTTGGGGAAAGTCTTGAAATAAAATCATTTGCGTGCATTTTAAGCAAAGAAAAACAATTAATATTTCGTTTTTGTAAACGTTAATGCTTCATGTTTTTTTTTTTGGATTGATATCGCTATGGTGTTTTTTTCCCCCAGGCGAAAAGGAATTGTACAATTTGAATCAACATGTTTAGATCAATAATACATAACAAAGACCAATAATGAATTACTTATTTAGTCAAAGAGAATGCAAATAACTTTCACGTTACTAGATAGAAGATGACTGGCTATACTTTCTCTGAAATTCTGACACGTTTTTGACGATATTGGACCGAACGGGACTTCGCTAGCTTTATGTAATTGTACACAATACGGTTAATGAGATTTAACAGTCCTTTACGGGGTCAGATTTTTCATTGAACCACAAAAATAAAAGTCTGGTAAGAAAACAAATATAAAAGTGAATGTTTGTTACTTTGTTAAGCTGATACGCTTCTTTTGAACATTTTAATATATTTTAAAATTTCCGTTTTGTTTCGTTTATAATGCTAATGGTTGAAAAAAAAAAATGCTTAGTTTATGTCAATGGGAAAACGTAAAAAAAAAAAAAAAATCGTAAAATTGCGTTATTTTCTTTGACGCCAACTACAAGTTATCTCGTGCTTGTTTATTTGTCATTTTTGTGCAACAACAGTTAAACTTAATATATCATTGTTCATATCGATAGATGGCTTCTCGGAAATGAACAAAAAATCAATGATGGCATGCACTAACAGTAAATTTAGTTAAAAACGAACAAAAAATGTAATTATAAAATTCTTCAAATTAAAAAAATAAGATAATATTTATTGTTTGTAGAACTTCTTAAAACAATCTTCCACGCAAAGAATTGGCTTCCCTTTACAGGCTGGACAGAAAAAATGCGTTTCTCGCTGTTTTTTTGCTTGGGTACTTATACGATATGGCTTTGTGAGTCGCTGTTTTTTTTTTTTTTTTTTTTTTTTTTTTTTTTTTTTTTTTTTTTGTAGCTCTTTCATTTTATATGCTTTTTGATGATAATAATTTTTAGTAATGTATTAGACATTTTAGGCCAAATTTGTGAAAGTTGCCGTGGATGTCAACGTGCTAAGATCTTTTTAATTACATTAAAACTAATATTTTTGTTTCAAAACTTTTCTTGGATATTTCAAAGGTGTCCTTATAAATATTAATCATGAAATGCGGAGGCTGATCTTTTTATTAGTTTGGACAATGGTATCATATTAATATAATTTAGTATATATATTTATTATTATACTAAATATTATATTTATTTTATTTATATATTTTGCATACATAATGTATTGTATAAAAGTATTTTCTATACATGAAACCTAGTTGGGTATAGTTAGTAACAAAATATACGAGTAAAAAATCTTATAAATGCGATGCAAACGTTTAAGATTTTCTAAAACTTGGAGAAAAAGCCGATATTTCGGCGAAAGTTACTATGTGCTAAAGTACGAGCCGAAAATGAATAAAAATTCAGCTACACTCCGACTTTACGCATATTCTTGTTATTCATTTGCCAGATTACACACAGTTGCATGTGTTACTTCCTAAACCATACTAATATTTTCCTTCTTTCTTTTATCTGCATCCCACTGGCCGCGTTGCAGGCATTAATAATTCAAAATATGCGTCAGCGTCTCGAGTTACTCGCGAAAGAAAGAAAAATAATGGATATTTCTTTTAAAATGCAGGAAAGAGTCAGAAAAAGCTGGGAGAGACCCTCTTCTGCATACGGCTTCCAATAAACTTTACTTCTCGACAACGTTTCCCTCTTCTTGCTTTTACGAATAAAAAATAAGTAAGTAAATAGTTTTTTTTTTACCAGAGAGATGTCGAAATAAATTTTCGAGACTCCTTCGTAAGCAGTGTTTATTGATTTTTCGATAGCACAGTCGGTATTACGTTCCCACTCATCGATTATTATTAGGACTTGCCATGCAGTATTTATGAGTGACATTAAAAGACTAGTGGCATTAGATGCAAATGAGTTACCCGCACAACTTTGCCGAACTTTTTTTTTTCAGTAATAATTTATATTTTTATTTGATTACACTGGCAATATATTTCACTTTCAGGAAAGGATATCATTTTTGATGTATGTACATCGGGATTACTTTTGCGAGCGGTTTTTATCTAGCGTAATTTTAAATAGCGTTGCCTGTGAAATCGCGGAGTATGTTGAACAGTTTTGACGTTTAATGCCTTAAAATTTTAATGCGTTCGTGCTAAATATTCCTTTAAAACATGCAAAAAAAAAATAAATAAAATAATAAATAAATAATAAAAAAACAGAGCAACCAATGATAATGAAAATTCCTAACTCGCACATTTACATTTTCTCTTAAAAGTAGGGGTCTAGGACAAAGGATTTGATGAATAACGAACTGTTCTGGAAGTCCAGAAAATGTACATCTATTAAAGGCAAAATTGGTTACTACAAAGAATCTAGCTAAGATGGAGTAAAGATTTTCGTAAAAGAATTCGAAATCTCCAAAATCACTATCTAAAAACTATTTATGTGCAGAAAAAAATGTGCACATTAAATAAAAAGAACGTCGATTACTTTTAGGAAAAGAAAGTAGGTGAATGAGAGGCGCATGTGAGCATAGAATATTTTACTAAGATAAAGCAAAAAATCTTGAAAAAATCTCAAGTAACGGCAGCAACCACCCAACCTACCTCTTGGCTAAACCTTTAGAAAAATGAGACATTTTATATTTTTAAAGCGACAACTTATCTGCTTTAACAATTATTGTATATAATTTTATCATTGTCCTTTTTACTTGGAAAAATATTTTAAATTAGCTAATACGCTAAACTTAATTATTGCAAACCGTAATTCAAGTAAATTTATGACAGTGTTTAAAAACGGAAAATTCTTTATTTGTGCTGCTCAATCTCTAAATGTTAATGTTTGGACGTTACGTAAAAAAAAAAAAAAAAAAAAAACAGTGTTCGAAAAATTTGAACTTTACCCCCTTTCTGATAACGAACCCCTCTAAAAAAAAAAGCTGGTTTCACCTTTTCCAGAGATAGTCCAAAACTGCTAATTTAATGGCAAACTCCAGTTTCGAAAATTTTCCGGGCGAAGTCTGTAAACATCCTATTTAGTTATAATTACTCTGCTTAAGGAATATCTACCTTATTTTTGAGTTAGTATTTTAAGAATAAAGTCCTCCTAAAACAAAAGCTGGATGCACTCTTCATTAAGGATATTAAAGAATTTACTCATTCATTCTTACCAAGTACGTATGTGAATATGAGTTTTATTGGAAGGACAATAATATCTAAATTAAGGCCATACAAATATAATGTAAAGTAACAAGAAGAGCCAACAAGCCGCCTTGCGTTTCAAAATAATACATTCAACTAAACTATTTAAAGAAATGCTAAGTAAAAAGGTTTTTCAACTTTCCAAAAGAACGAAGGAAAAAAAAAACTGAAACCTTTTTTATCTGTTAAGCAAAATGCAGCAATTGATGCTTGAAAACATTTATGGGAAGAAAGAAATATCCCTATTTATGCCCCTAAAGTGTCCCTATTCAGTCTTATGTCAAAAATGTGTTATCAGCGTTTGCATCATGCCTTCGAACTATCGGACATTCATCGCAAGGTTTGGGGGAAAATGGTTTCGAATTTCCGGTCAAGCTGTACGGTTAAACATTAAGAGAGACACTTTTGTAGTCGGAGAGATAAATGCAGAAATTTTATGTCATAATGTTACAAATTTTTGCTTCGCATTTTACTTGTATCTTCTCCCAAAATTTCTTAGAGTGCTAAGCATTAAATTTTTAACTATAATTATGCACCTGCGATGGTTTAATACATAATTTGTTTTTTAAATTATTAAACGAAAAATTCTTTTATTTGCTTGTTTGGCATTGGTTTCCCTTAAATTACACATTTTTTTTCAGAAATTTTTAGATGCATTAATTTTTTGAATGGTATTTTTTTCAAGAATATTCTCGTCTCGTAGAATACCCTCCAGTTACTTAAACACAATTTTATTTTTATTGTAAATACTTATGCGTTTTTCTCTAGCAATATATGTTGCAGCCATTAAAAGAATTAAATATGCTCTGTACTCTGTAAACTGCCAATGTTATAACTGCCATTTTGGTTCTTTGAGCGCAACCAATGACAAGAGTGCAGATTTTGGTTTTGAAATCGTTTTACTTTAGGAAGTTCATTCGCTACTCTTATAAAACGTTTGACTAAAATGGAATAGGTAGCGTAAAAACATTGCTTTTACAATGAGGCATAATTTTTCCGCTCACTTTCTTGCTCAAAAGTTGATGAACGTTGAAACAAAACTGTCATTCTTTAAAACCTCGTTTATGATTATAGTATTGTAGCAATGCTTAAATATTAGCATTCTAAAATACTCAAAAAGACAAATTTTAATATTTTCTGGCAATAATAACCTAGAAATCACACAAAATCTCTATGGCCCAAGCCATTTGAATCAGGATTAGGATAAAGGCAGCATGGACAACTCATCTTCTATCATTGCTTTAAGATGGTTTTCTTTGTAATTCAATGCCATGTCAATGGAGTAGGGGAATGTGGAGCAAAGGTAACTAGTTAATAACTTACCATTTCGAAAATAAACAAATGGGAAATTTGTTTTGAAAATTGCTGTACGTAAAGAAAAATACTGTATTTTGAAATAAACGAAATGAATCATTTCACTTTGCTCCACGTGCACTTAGCTAATTGTAAAATAATAATAATAATAATAATAAATAAGAGCAATATTAATGTTAAATAAGCAAATACTGATCCGAATATTATTGGATATTATTGGGTCTCAGACAATATTTAAAATGTTAAATAAAAAGAACCTAATTGTCTCTTGACAGCAAACAAAAACTTTTACTTGTAACAAAATATATCAACTTTTTTTCTTGACTGAAATGTAATTCACGTGCGCCCACATAGTAACTTGAAAAAAAAGTACATACTAGAGTTGCAACTTTTACAAGCATGTGCTTAGCATTTCAAGAGAAAAAGTACGGTACAAAACAGCGCATAAAATAAATGATTTTTTAAAATTCATAAAATACTTAGCTACCAGAACTTTCCAGTGTTACCAAATGTTTTTACTATACATAACAAAAAAATGTCTTTATCTCATTCACACACGTGCAGCGTCTAATAAATAATTAAACTCTGAAAAACGTGATACATTACCAAAATTGCAATCGTACTTTATTGCAATTAATATGACACGTACTTACATTTTTATTTCTTAAGAAATTCATGTTAATAAGCATAAAACATTTAGATATTTTATGTCTCATTACCATCGAAATCCAATTAACTAATCCAAAAAAAAAAAGAGCAAATTGGTAAAAGAAGCTTGTGGAATTTACAGAAATTAATTAAATGCTTTTGTTCATATAATCCCTGTATAAATCAGAGTCCCAAAATTAGGAATGAATGTTCAATCATGAGAAAATTTATTCTTCTGCACGAACAGCTGCGATATAAGTAGAGTTGTTGCCGCTCATCCTTACTGGGTATGTATTGCAATCTAGTTAATTATGAAGACAATATCTTTAATTACTTTGCGTGTGTTTTGTCTCGTGTTTTTAGTTCCCATTTATTTTGCCTTCGAAGCTAGCTTCATGTTTTATCCACTAATTTATCACTGTCCAATTCTGGCATCACGCATTCGCTTTTAATGGAGACAGACACACTTTAAATGTGTTTCTCGCCTGGATGTTTTTCATGCTATTCTTCTACTGTCATACGGGCAAGGAGAGGCGATATATAAAAAATGCAAAATGATTAAGATAGCGGAAAAGATTGAAGAATGGTAACGAAGGAAATTACCCTCAAATCCCGCGGCTGGAATTTGTTTTAAAGCTTCTACCTTTTAGATAAATAACGAAGCCTAACTTGTTGACATGAGGCAAGATATATGGCATTCAATTAAAAGGAGAGGAAGCGAGTTTTTTTCCCTCTTCCCACGTGGGATTTAAGGAAGCACATAAAAAAATTGCCAAAATGAGTTTTTCTGAAAACCCTTTGTTCGATGTTGTTTATGTTGCGAATTTGGTATCTTTAGCAAATTAAAAAGGGTTGCCATTAGCTTGAACAGTGGAAAGTTTTTATTTTACATTGTTCGTGTTCTTCAAATTAAATAATTGAAAAGAATATTTTTTTTTATCACCGTGCCTAAAAAGCAGTTCTTTTATGGAACAACACTTTTTGAAACCTGAAATAAGTTATTTATTTTTGTGTAGTTTTAACATAGAGTCCAAAGTAATTTTTCAAAGCAAAATGGTATCATAAGCCAACATTTTAATATTGAAAAAGTTAACAACTAATGTGAAAATATTTAACTAAGATCTTACATCGAAAAAGAAGTCGACAGTTAGGTACATAAAGTACAGAAGTGTGTGAAAACACAAAATATAACGTGCCATATTTTGTTGCTTGTTTTGTCTTCGTAATACATTGATAAGTTTTCGGCATATGCATTATCATATAATAAACTGCGCATGCTGACCAATATACAATAAATATATACTAATATGCTTGCTCATTTTTCAGAATGTTGGATAAATATAAATTTAAGAAAGTTTTGGATTTATCAACAAAATTATTTTAAACAGTAAAATAAGGTTTGATTTCGTTGCAATTTAAATACAAACACGCATTAATGTTTATTACTTTATCGGAAACTTTAGTTGCAAATTCAAGCAAAGATGAAAAATAGAATTTATTTACCTATAAATATAGTTGCGGAACGGAAAACGGTTCTTTTGTCCCTCACGTGATGCCTCATATATTTCATTTAAAAGGAAATAACAAGGGTTATGATTAAAATTTTATTGCTTAACAAATTACAAACGAATGGGTGATTCCTTAAGCAAAGTATTTTGTCATTACTTTCTAAAAAAATTACTTTTTAATGGAATCAACGAATCGTCAAGTGCGGCAAAAAGTGACTACTTTTTCGTGGAGCGGCCCAATACGTAATTTTGTCCATGGTTTGAACAATTTTCTCTCAACAAGTGATATATGTTTCCTTTCCATTGGAAACCTTTGCTCTCAAAATCCACGATTTATTTTAACATTGATATATTAATAGAGAAAAAAAAATAAATGATTCAGAAGAAAGTTATATGAGGTTGTCTTTGGATGTCCCACACGTGACGCATGCAAACAAATAACAAAACTGTTTCATAAAACTATAACTGTGTCAGTCGTATCTTTGTATCAAATGTAAAAATTGAAAAGTTTGCTTATCCCTGTTTAATTAAAATATTAGGAGATATAACAAAATGTTTATGAAATTTAAGCGTTTTTTGTTTTGTTTTTTGTCCCACACGTGTGGAATGTCACCATTATTTTTTAAAATATCATTGCTATTCATTAGTTTCTCTTACATTCTAAGATAATCTTTCATATATATTTTGAGAAAGTTTTAATCCTTAAAAACATAATATGGGTACGATGTTTTAGAAATAACACGTGACTGTGTAATAACAGTTATCGAAGCAAAGAAAAAAACATCGTATTGATAGAAGAAAATATTTTTTTACTCAATAATGTATCCTACATAATAAAAAAAAATGCATTTATTGTTTTGAAAACGAGGAAAGTAAATTATTAAGTGCATTGAAGAGTTATCCTTACTGCATACAAGTAGATCTAAAGTGAAATTGTGCTATGGCATGCGACACGTTGATATGTATCATAAAAATAAAGTGGTAAATAATAGATAAAAGTCAAGGTTTTTGCTTCTTTACGGAGCAAGGTCATTCAAACGGAAAAACAATCATGCGTGTTTCTAAAACACGCATGAAAATTATGCGTCTAATATACTTGGATTACTTTTCAAATGTCATTGCAACATTTTTTAAGTGCATATTAAGAAGCTAAAATCTTGAAGGGTTGGCGTTTAAAAATAAGTAGTAAGACGCAAAATATTTAATGACTAATTCTTAAATGTAAAACATGTTAAAATCCAATCCTTATATCTAAGAATCACCCTTAAGATTCAAATGCATATAAAAACTGCATCGATTAATTTCACAAAAGTGCTTCTAAGCAAAACGTTACACAACGATACGACTATACAAATCAACGATACAATTGAACTTTTTACTCTTAAATATTTTTATTAGGCATTCAAATTTCAAGTATCATATTCCTTTGTCATCTGTTTCAAAAATGCTTGAAATAGTGTCATGTATGCTAAATGAAATAATAAATAAATAAAATAAAATAAAATTTAAAAAAACATAAAAATAAACGAAACAAAAAACGAAATATATATATATATATATATATATATATATATATATATATATATATATATATATATATATATATATATATATATATATATATATATATATATATTCACCAACAAAAGAAAGCCCCATTTGGTGGAGTACTTTGGGAAAAACCAAGTTCTGCTGATAATGCTCGGGTGCAAAAACTCAGCTGATGTGAGATAGCTTCCAGCAAAACTTCGTTATCGACAACACATGGGCGTCCAGATCTTGGTTTCTATTCAAGGGTCGTATCACCTTCCTTGAAAAGCTTAAACCAATTTTGGTGCAGTGCGCTCATTCACAGAACTTGGACCCTTAACATCAGTAATTTCTTTTGCCGCTGTTCTTGCATTCAGATCTTTTTTCCAGAGAAAACGCAAAATAACACGAATTGCTAGCTTAATTTCAAAGCTTTAGCCATTTCAAGAGACTGCAACGTATACACAGGTACGAGAAATCGCAGCCACTGATAAGAGTTATCTAGGTGAAACTACGCTCTACCACTTTAGATCAGCTGCGCAGGAACTGTTATTTGTATATGTTACATTCAGGCCTGCCAATCCAGGACAGGGAAAATACGAAAAAACTTTTGACTCAACTTGGTACAATAGAGTGTTTTGAATTTTAAAGGAATACAATTTAGCAAATTAACAATTAGTTTTTTTTAAATCTTTTTTCAGAATAAGGTTCAAAAAGTTTTTATTTAGATGAATTTGCAACAGTTAACTACTTCCAAAATGAAAACTATAAGAATGTGTTGTGTATGTTTACTGATAAAACGATTTGTTATTTAATGAATTGCTGCATCCGTTTTTATTTAATCTAACTGAAAAATTCAATCAGAAAAATTAAAGTTCTCCCAGGAGTTAATTTTTTTAAAGTAATTACACAAATCAAGGAAAATGTTTTTAATATCACGTCCCATATGTTGCAATTTTAAGTCACATTTAAAATTTTTGAGAATGAAATTGTACATGGATTTTCCTTTTCTGATCGAGTTATTGAAAAGTGGAATTCTCTTTAACATCATTCTATAAAAACCATACAAATAAATGTCGCTCAAAAACTCGGAACTAAACTAATTATTAAAAGAAACTCGTGCGTTAACAATAGACATTCGAGCCCATTCCCTTCAAATGTCCTCCTCCATTTGTGCCGCCATACATCAAGAAATATCACCCAACTCCACAATGTATTTCCAACCCTTTGGTCTCTATCCAGGATACGAGAATGTAGATAGTATCACTGTCCATAGTCACGGAAGCGGTGCAAGCCGGCGAGAAATTGGAATTTAATGGGAAACCTGCCACTATCGGCCCCAGGCCTTCGGATATATTCCGAAAATTTCGGAAACGGAACAGATAGGGAAGTTTCGTATTCGCAGGTAAAGGTACAGTGATAACGTTCTGTTTCAGATAGGAGAGGACTAGAATTTGCATTTTTGATTCCCTCATTGCGTGTAGATCTGATCTATGCGGCTGTGTAGAACAAAATTATGTGTTATTAATCATGCCGTTTGAAGCCTGTGAATTTGTGTGGGGCTGTCATTATCTATTGTATGAATCAGAGGTTTCAATCTCTTCACTGTTTGAAATTCTTATGAATTTAAAGCGAGTGCATAAAAACTTTTTTTTAAATTGAAAACCATTTAGTTTTAAATCGTTGCTAAATATTCTTTGCAAGTTTCTATTTTTAGCCCACTTTCCCAGTGAAAGTCAAACAAAGAAGAAAAAAGCATGAAAGAAGGCTTAATGCATCTTGAAAATACCGCGAAAAACAAAAAAAAGTCAAAAATAAATAAAATAACTAAATAAATATCGAAAAATTAAAAATTGGAAAGTAGGGTATTGAGATGGGGAAAAAATGTCTGTCGGTCTGTCTGTTTGCCCCCCGCCCCAATATTTTTTGAGTGAATACAGCAATTCAAACAAATTTTATTTTTGTTCGAAAAATCTGGTCGAGGACACCTCATTCCCGTATTTCATTTGTTTTATTTGATCAATTTTTCGTTCAATTTTGAACAGTTCAAAAAACCTTAAAACTGTTATAAACTTCGCCGATTGAACGTCCATAAATGTAGGTCATTTACGATTTTTGAACATTTGTTAAACTATTTAGTAAACATAGGACCTGGAGTTTAAAGATTAGTGCAGGTTGCATAAAAAAAAATCTTGCCAAGTTGCATCATAGGGATTTATCGGAACTATCAGCAAAAAGAGACTTTGCTGCCGTTCGGCTCAGTAAGTGTTCAATTCAAGTACTTTTGCGATGAATGCGCAAAACTAACCACACAATGTCAACAACTAACTTCAAAACAAGAAATATACTGTGATTACATCTAGTTTTAACAGGAAGATTATTATAATAAACAACAAGGGAAAATATTAGCAAACAACCTGATAAAACACACAAGTATAATGTCGTCTTCTTCTGTACAGTAAGTCTTCAAGCTCCCGTGAAAGTAGCAGTATCGTACCCACGAAGAAATGTATTGTAGGATTACGGGAAATCAAGCTCACATAAATACTTTAATGGGCAGAATACCACCACTTTCCTCTACGTATGTACGCTATAATATACTAATAATATTTTTAATATTATATGATTTAAAGTTAAACCATATATAATCCTAGCAGAAGACAAAACAAATAAACATAAAAATATTCTTTTACTCTATAAGAAAAAACAAAATGCTACAAATCATCAAACAATAATAAATGGGATCTTGATAAAAAATTTTTTTAAAAAATCATAATCAATTTTATTGGTGCAAAATCGCATATTTTATTCCAACTTATGAAAAAGTAATTACAGTAACCCAATTATTCCGAAGTTGGTCGTGAAAAAAGAAAGTAATGCTTAACCAATTTCATAAATAGCCTCTATGCAATAAGCAGTTGTTTTTATGTTTGGCTCAAGTATCTGGAAAAGGTAACAAAACGACAAATTATTGGAAAACACAACAGCTGCGGCTTTTCCTGTTGCTGTTTAATTGTCTGTTATTCGTTATTATTCTCTGTTATTCGAAGTGTCAGTCTTTGTAATGCTTTTATATTTTTTCATGCAAAAGCTAATTGTGCAACAAAAATAACAGATCTATTAAATATGGACATTTTGATAAAATAATATTGATAAAGGGAAGGAACTCTTTTGTTCCGCGAACTAAGTTTTCTGATATTGATACAATTGCTATTATTAAGGGATTTTGTGGACCAAATTATCAATGAAAATGAAATAAATAAATGCCTTTCTGTGGAAAAGTAAATAATGATTAATAACGTTTTGACGCAAAAAAATAGTGAATTACTGCATGCACGTGTTTCGAGGTTTCAGGGAACTGCTTTTTCTATGAAAATAGTGAGCTTTTGGACGAAAAGACATCCGGTAAACATCCGGGTCTGACTGGATGCAGCAGATGCAGTCAATTCTTGATATCTCAAACCTCCTTATCTCATAACCCTTGATATATGGAAGTAAAAATTTCCCTGCATTTTACAAAAAAACAAAAAAAATCTTATGTATTTTCCGCAGTTATCTCGAAATTTATTTTTTGAAACCCTAGAAAAGTCAAAATTTTCACTCAGAAGCAAGTTTTAATTATTGTTTTTTTTTTTTTTTTGAAAAAAATTATAGTAGAATTGGAGACATATCTGCTAGTAGTTTTTCTTCCCTTTTCCTGGAAAGTATAAAAATATGGGATTGAGGCTAGATAATAGGGGAGTGTCGGTATGAAAGTGGTGATGTAGTCTTTTTTCTATATCGGTATGTTAGTTCCCTAAAGATTGACTCTCTGTACTTTTCTTTCAAATACGTTGACACTTTGAGGACAGGGGGTGAATGTTTCGTAATTCAAGTGAATTCACTTGATTGTGCTTGAAGGTAAAATTAGAACTTTGAAGTCTGTATGTAAAGAAAGAAAGTCGAAATTGCTGATCATTTCAAAGTAACAAATTAATCGTCATGCAAAGTGGTCGCATAGTACACATATAAATCCAAAAATACAAGGTATGATTCAGCAGTTTCAAGACTTTTTTTCCGAGATGGGAAGTGCGCGCGGACGGACTGGGGGAAGTAGTGGGAAGTGTTCGGTGAACAAGAGGAAGTTGCAGCAGTTAGCTTCGGAACACTGGAAAGTGCGCATCGCTTGCTGCGTGTGTGCTTGTCACTGACCTCGGTCAAAAAGTGAAAGATACGAAATGGAGCAGCTCTTAGAGCAGCCCGCCGCTTCATGGATCCAGTCCGCAGCGTTTGCCCGCCGATCAAGAGCGATTGGATTTTCCACCACAAAAACACATCCGCTCACACGTTGTGCGCCACCGACAAAGTTTTGGTGAAGTTCAGCGTGACAACACTGCTGCAGCCACCGTACATCCCTGATATGTATATTGTATATGTATGCAATTGTGAGAGTTACTAGTGTATTTTTTTCAAAGTCTTAGTAAGAACTTAAAAACTCGATACCTCAATTTTTTCTTTTCTCCGAGAGAGATCCGAAGTAGTACTGTATTTTCACAAGGTTTTATATACCGGTTCACCTTGACTAATAAAATAATTTGGTGATTAGTTTTTTTTTTTTTTTTTTTTTGAAACGGGAAACGCTCAGATGTTATGTTTGAATAAATTTTTCTAAATAGCTTTCCTGATTTCTACCATTTTACTGCTTTTGTCGGTGTTTGCATACATAGAGAGTCTTATCTTTTTCTCTCTGTATATGAGAGAGAGAGAGACAGAAAGAGAGAGAAAAAATAAATAAATAAAGGGAGAAAGAAAGAGGTAGAGAAAAAGAGAAATAGAAAGAGGAAAAGAGATAAAGGGATAGAAAAGAGAAGGGGTAGAAAGAGAGAGAGAGAGAGAGAGAGAGAGAGAGAGAGAGGGAGAGAAAGAGAGAGAGGGGGAGAAAGAGAGAGGGGAGGGAGAGAGAGGGTCAAGCACTGTTTCTAAGCTTCTATTACACCTTTGTTATGGAAGAATCATTTTTCTAACATTTTACCGGGCAAAATCGAAGCAGAAGTTTTTCGAATAAAATTTCAAGTTCTTAGGATTAGTTTTTCTCTTATATTTATTAAAGCATTTATTTGAAAACTTATGCTTTCATAAAAAAATCAGAATCAGTATTTCAATTCCCAGTGGCCCCATAGCTTTGATTTACCGGACAGTAAAGAACTGTTTTGTTGGGGGATATTTCTTTCCCCCTCCCATATATAACGGAAACAAAGATATGACGTACATTCATAAGGGAAAGGAAAGCCGAGGCTGTGCTTAATGTTATCCTCGAGACATAATCTATATTGTGGTTTAACCTTTGTTTATGATTTTGATTTTCGACAATATATCTTATCAATCAGGTTTTTCTTTCTTTTCTTTAAAAATAAATGTTTTGTCTTTAAATTACTATTCTTTAAAATAGAAAATTTTTGTAAAGCCTTAACTTTTGTAGTTTTTTGTGACCTCAATTCTTCGGAAAATAATACGAAGCATTCCAGACATAAACATCAATTTTATTTGCAGCACAGACACTTAAAAACTACGTACAAGTACATCACTTGCGTATATATTTATCACGAAAGGAAAAGAAAGCTAGTGATAATAAATGAAAAGTGGAACTAGTTAAAAGTTTTGTTTTTAGTATTAAATGTAGAAGCTACATATTGAATGAATATGAGCATGAAATAAATTATCCAATACCATATAATTTTTACTATTATGTGCTTAAACTTTTAGTGTTATTAGCAGTAATTCGTGCATACTTAACTGTTGAAAATTGTTCTCAATTCCCGCACGGAGTATAATAGTTACAAAAAAAAAAATAACAATTAACTCAACAGGATTTGTGTCGCGACATTATTTTACAATTGCGAATGAACTTCAGAAGCTGCTTTTGAAAGGATTTACACAATCCTGATTGTAAAAGAAAATTGTTCAACAATAAATAAAAAAATCTGCCTTTACAATGTATTATTGGGTAAAAAAACAAACACACGGAGATACATTTTGTGCTTTAAAATAATAAAGCATTAAACTTATAATAAACTAGTATTCCCACTTCACCCTTTTCCTCACAGTTTATTATGGGTCCTGTTGGTTAAAGTCCGATTTTGATTAACAGGAAAAATCTGATTTGAAGTTCCCGGTCTTTTTCAAACCAAACATTCTTGTCTATAAGGCGAAACTTTTCCCAAAAATAAAGTTTAAATTGTGCTCTTTAACTATTTAAAAAATAATTCTCTGAACAATCCAATTTTTCAAAACCGATGTTATTATAGGTGGATATAGGCTCAGTTAGTTTTAAAAGGTGTTTTTCCTTTTCTTACAGTAGAGCGTTTTCTTTCCACCACATTCCAGATTTTGACACAATAATTTAAAATGTTTGTATAATTAAAATACCTAGGTTTGGCAGATAAATGTGTTCGTTGGTGGAACTATGAGTTGTGTAAAAGAAAATAGTCCTGAGTACGATGAAAAGTATTTTTTTCCCGCGTGTGAAGAACTACAGCGCTTTATTAGAAGAAAAAAAAATCTTAAATCTAAAACGCAGGTGGTAGCGGACTTTGTGGATACATCACATCACAAAGTAGTAAGATAATTATATTTCCACTTCTGGAACACCAAAATTGAAGTATTGGAACGTTCTTAAAACACCAAATCAACTGATAAATATAGACATGTTTGTGTGTGCTCGTTTGCGAACATAGACACAAAGTAGATGAAAATTACGGTGCGAATAACAAATAACATCATTTTCACCAATCAATTAAAGCCATAAACTTCTGGCGGAGTTCATAAATACGACGTAGCTCGCTTTCCCCCGCC
Source organism: Uloborus diversus (assembly GCF_026930045.1). NCBI lineage: Eukaryota > Metazoa > Arthropoda > Arachnida > Araneae > Uloboridae > Uloborus > Uloborus diversus. Next base: position 147,564,238 of record NC_072732.1, read on the forward strand.
GAGAACAACAAAAGAATGAAACGATTTGCTCCCTGTACAGCCCCTCTTCTAACTTTTATCTTATGGTAGCATTCTCCGCGCTCAAGAAGCAAATCGTTTCCGCCATGGATACAGTCACGTACAGTAACTTAAACGTCCTGTGTCAGGGCTGCGCTTAATCGCGATGTGACTGACGCAGATAGCGAATGCAATACTGAGTCATCGATTGTGGGACTTTTATTCTTCTTTTAATGAGTTGTTCGGAGATGCCGGAGAAAGAATTCGAACGAAATCGTGTAAACAAATATGTTTTTTTTTATGGCTTTCAGTTGAATAACTTTTACAAACTAGATTTACTGGTATTATGTGTAATTAAGATATGAAATAGATTGTTAAACGTGATACTGGAAATACAATTATCTGGGTAATGAGTCCTAGTTATTATCCCGGACAACATTTCTGTATTTATTTGGTATCTTTCGCAAAGATGTTCATGATGCTACTCAAGGGATTTTATGTGTTGTATTTCGCAAAAGTCTATTTTTTCATTTTTTTCTTTTTTGTTTTTAAACTGTATCCTCAATTATTCTATTGTTTACTTTATTTTTATCATTATTTTTTAGTTATTGACAAAAGAACTTTTCTAAAACAGCTGCATGTACAACTATTAAAGATTTAAAAATTCTAGTGAGTATAACGTTTCTAAAAGTTTTGATTCTATGCTTTAGATTGATTGTTTTTGTTTTAAAGCAGTCAAAATATTTATCTGTTACGCTTTGAAAAAATCCAGGTTAATGTTTTTTGATCCATGTGTTTTAAAATCTCTTTTTTACTCAAAAATGTAGTGTTTTGATAAACAAATCACGGTATGTCCGAAAATTAAGTTATAGTTAGTCATTCATCTTAGTATTTAATTATGTAACGGCAATGAAAACAATAGAAAAAAAAAATAAAATCAAAATTGCAGAGGAGTAATATTTTATGCCCTAGTCAAAGATGGTAAAAAATTACTTTCAAGTAAAGTAGAAAGACATTTCAAAACATTTTTTAAGATTCTGACTATGAGCTGAGTCTAGATTATCTATTTCATCATAAAATAACTCTCAGAAACTATATCATAACATACAAAATGAAATAAAGTAAGATAATTCGAAAACTCAACGAGAGAAATCCACTTAAATTCAAATTTACAACAGTATTTCTAAAAACAGTATGTATATCTAACAAAATTTTTTGTCCCACATATTTTGTCACGTCTGTTACCAAGGTATAATTGCACGAAAAAGAGATTAAGAACTTTCTCAAGAAATGGCAATATATTTTTAATTAGAATCACTTGGAGTAGTTGATTATTTACCTGCAATCATTTTCTTTTGCAGTTGAAATTAACAGTGTAGTTGCAACACAAGTTATTTTACAGGTGCACATTTTTATTCAATCTAACGCCGTCACCTTATTTTTTATGTTACAAATACAAATTTAGTAATCTCAACTCCATTTTCCTTAAGTCTATTACTGCATTACTGGTAATGGATTTGGCATTTTTTTTTTAATACAGTTGATTGTCTTCGAGTTTGAACAATCACATAGCATTAAAAAAATATGCTCCTAGTTAAAGGTACATACACTTTTTAAAGATATAAAAACATAATTTTTTTATTTATGTTTGTATCTAAAATCAATTTGAATATGTCTGGTAACAAACTTGACCAATTGACCCACGATTTTGAGAGATATAGTGCACAAAAATTATGTTCAAAGCAAAAGTCCTCAATTGACTGCCTTTTCAAACATAACTCATTTAGACATGTGAAACTGTTTCACTTTTACTGCGCAACATTTTTTTTTAAAAAAAGGACCTTCCTGAATTTGAATACATTTTTTTGAAAATGACTCCTTTACATAAATTTGAGAACATTTATTTTCGTCTAAAATCGGTTTGAAGTTTCTAACAGTAATATGGTAGCGACAAAAAGTAATAAAATAAAACTTCTTTAGTCATTCATGAAATACACCGCCAGCTCAGTCAATTCCAGCCGAGGACTACAGTTTCGTGCTTATTAGCACTCATCAGCCCGGCATAGGACTAACTGAGCTGGAGGTGGAAAACCTCTTAAGGAAGCCAAGAGTGCCAAACAAACTTGTAGCTAATACAGAACTAGCACTGACCAGACGAGTGACCGAAGCAATGGTTCGGTTCAACAGAGTTCTTGGCTTCCAGCCAGGTTCTTGGCTTCCTTAAGAGGTTTTCCACCTCCAGCTCAGTTAGTCCTATGCCGAGCTGATGAGTGCTAATAAGCCCGAAACTGCAGTCCTCGGCTGGAATTGACTGACCTGGCGGTGTATTTCATGTATTTCTGCCTTAGCCCTGGCTATAGGGCGGTAGCTTACTGAATTCTTTAGTCATTGTTTATTTATTTTTTATAAAATTTTTTAATCGAATATTTGACAGAAGTTATTTGCGAAATTTGCATTTTACATACGAACTAGATCCGCGTGCACTATTTTATTTTGTAAACTTGCTATTTGGGCTAATATTTTCAACATTTAAGGAGATATTTCATCTAAATGAACGGCGTTTTTTTAAACGTTCAAATTAAAAAAAAAATAAACTTAAAAATATATGAATTGATATTAACTAAAGATAGCCTAAATCACATTTTTTTAGAATTGTTATTTACTAAGAAATATGAATCACGGACCATTCTCAAGAATTAATTTAAGTGGTTAGTTTTCAGGAATGCATTTTGAGAAAATAAAAAAATGTTTTATGCAGGAGAAACTTCGAAAGCTTTTAGCTGCCTGAAATTTTCAAATGATTGTAAAAATCTTTGTAGTAAAAAAAACCCGTTATTATTTCCTAAATGGGGTGGTTTCCGAAATTTTAAAAGTATTTTTTTCTGAAAAAGCATGCTTAAAAACATAGGATAAAACCCTATAACACATAAATGGATAATAATTATATCATCTATGTTTGTCCAATTCTACAATCAAGGTTTACGATCTAAAGCAAAACTGTAAAAACATTTTACCGCATTATATAAAAGTTGATTTCCAACACAAATGTTATACTTATGAGCGTTCTCGAAAGTATTATTTATACCAAAGTAATCTTCATAGGTCTGGGGTAGAGTAATGGATAGGGCACTATGCTGAAAACCGGATGGCCTCGAAGCATAACCCTTGTAAATACCCCATGAAAAATAAACAGAGTACGTGCTCGTTTATGATGATAGTCAAAAGTCCTCAAGTCAGTCTTAGCAGTTACCATGGGTGCTGTGTTTCTCTAGAAATTATGTTTTGCCTTCGGAAATATGCTAAAAATGTGCAGGTAGTGCTGCAATCTTTCAAAGTTCAGACGGGATCGTTCGCAGTTGGATTCTTCACATTCTGAGGAGACATTTTTATTTTGTGAGCGAAGGAAATTTAGTATCCCCAAGTGACATTAGTAACGACAATAACTCTTCACAAAGTCATCTAATAACACCTTTCTTAAAGTTTGAAATATTCGAAAGCTACCTTTAGCAATTTGAAATTGTGTTACTTGCTTTGTTATTTGAAGACTTTTTACAGTCGTGTGAAAAAAACGGATATTTATCCCTCTCTCATGCAGCTGTATTTAAACATTGACTCGTAAAGTTAAGTTTGTACTATAGATTTCATAAGATTTTGTTTTCTTTTTTAGTCTTTTGGTTTTTCGAAAAAAAAAAAAACTAGTGTTTACTTGCAAGAACTGGTAAGGCATAGACTTAACTCCTACCCTTTCTACGTCTCTTCGTATGACATAAAGACATTGCCAAGAATATAAAGAAAACAAGATGTCGCCGAAAGAAAAGAAGGAAACGTACTTTAATTTTTATTTCCCAATTTTACACGAGGAATAAAAAACAATAACATTCACGAATTAAACTGTTTTTTTTTTCTTTCAAGAAAAACTTTCTTTTTAAGCCAGCATTTTCAAAATGGTTTCACTGGCTACGTACTGTTTTGTAGCGTAATAGGATCCACCATGAAGCAACTAATCACGAACATATAACACGTTTGACACTTGGATCTGAGGAACAATGTTAGTTTAATGGCAATTAATAAAAAAAAGGAAGCTAATTTGTAGCTAGATGACAGTAAAAGGGGAAAAATACTGTAACTGAGTTTGACATACAACATTTTTTAATCCAACTTCCCCTTAGCGCATAAAACCCCACCCATTAAATAATAAAACGATTTAATATAAAACCACTGAAGTAAGTAAAGTGCAAAAAATGTTACTGAAGTAACATTTACTTAATAAGTAAAATAAGATGCTTATATAAAACACCGAGGACATAAACATTTTTATTTATTGTTTTATTTGACAATTACTTTAACTACAATTCCTTAATTAATGGTGTCTGAAATAATTTCATTAAAAACTAAGACACCGTTCATTAAAAAAAATCTTCAATTCATACAAAACAAAAACACCTAAAAGAGAGACACTAATAACTTCCCCTCGTGTATTCGAGAAACTTAAAAACAAAGACATAAAGTTTGATACTTCACAGGAAGTTTCATTTTCCAACTTTTTTTTAAGATGATATTAACTGTATACTGCTTTACAGCTCAGGATAAACATTAAGTGAAGCAAAATGCTTTCTTCTATTCAACTTCTTTCGACGATTTTAAATCAGTCTAGTGAAAAAAAAAAATGTCTTGTAACTATAACGAACGACTTGAACTTTTTCAGACAACAATCAACCAATCAGCTTGAAGCACTCAAGAAAATTGAATAAAAAATTAATGAACAAGAAATATTACGTTGAAATACAGATTTGAAAAAGAGGAAAAAGCTTTTACTGGGGAGATATTTGATGTTTTCCTGTTTTTATGAGTAATTCTTCAATTCACGTAAGCAGAAAAATGTGCTTCTTGAAAAATTACTTACAAAGATAAACTATGCGGGTCTCAGAAATCATAATATTAAGGTATCATTGTTACATTTTGAACTATCAATATAATGAACGTTTTTGAAAAGTATTTAAATAATAATATCCATTTCCTTTTTGAAAAATAAAAAATAATTAAAAAAAACAGGTTTTTAAAATTATTTTTAATTTTTTTAAAGGAATAAATGGAAGTTTAAAGCCTACTCAGTCAAGTTTACTGTAAAATTGCATGTACCATTCAAAAAGTTTATAAAATGTGGAACATAATAAGTTTAAGTTGATAAAAAAAATTCCATTTATTCAGATGCTGCACAAAGTAACTTGTAACTGGCAGTACTGTAGCAATTCATCTTCATTACGGGAAAAAACAATTTAAAAGCTAGAAATTTGAATAAGCTTGAATCACGAAAATATTTTACAAAAAAAAAAAAAAAAAAACCTTTCGTAATAACATTTTTTTTAAAGAACAATTGTGATTCTTTTTAAATCGAGTAAATATTGACGCAAGCACATAAATCGATATGCTTTTTAAACACAGTAAACATAAAACAAACTTTTATTTTTATTGGGTTTATTCTAAAGCATTATAATTTTTCTCTCAAAATAATGGTATGTTGAATAATTATAAAGACATGGGTACAATGGCACTCAGAGAGCGTTGGTGCGTTTAGCAATGAATCATCTCACTCTTCGGAAATCGATGATAATACGCGAAAAGCATTTTAGTCGATTTGCATCGATCATAGGCAGGCTTTATTGTCACATTCTTTCTACTTCCGATGTTTATTCATTGTTTAGTACAGTTTATTCGTCTTTAAAATATTGCTCATCGTTAAGAAATACTATGTTTTTACACTTATAACAAAATCTTGGAATTCCTTTTTTTTATATTCTGAAATCTATTCTGATTTTTTTCAGAGGCTGATAATGAAAACATTTTTCATCCTTTATCAGTATTTCTTAATAGTGTGTTTTTTTTTTCCCGACAATGTTAAGATTGTTCTTTTCCCGATATAAATAATATAAAAATAGATTAAAATGTAGGGGATTCATATTCTATTTAAAACTATTGTTTTATTATAAATATTATTGTTACGAGTTATTTTAACATTATATTAAGGTTTATGAAGCATTAATTATAATATTTTATTAATTTTAAAAATACATTAATTATTATATTTTTCATCAATTATTATTGTAACAATAATTTTGTTATTTTAATAATAGTAGTAGTATTTGATCCTTTAAATAACATTTCTTACAGAGACGAAATTTATGTATCGGTACAAGAAAAGGTGGAAAAACAGAAGAAAAAAATGACTGAGTTGAATACATGCATAATTGAAGTTCCAGTGCACGCATTTGCAATACGCAATTTGTTCGCAATTGAAGAGGAAATGTACGTATATTTTAAATGCAAAAAAAAAAAAAAAAAAAAAAAAAAAAGCAAAACGCAAATAAATAAATAAATAACAGAAATTAACAGGGTAATTTTATACACTAGAAAAAATGCCTGACAAGATATGACGGGTGAAAATTGCTTCTCCATTTGAAAGAAGCAATTGCCTGTTTGGTGATATTTTAATAGTTGAAATTTTCATCTTCACCCCAGTGGATAAAGCCTAAACTCCAGTAGATAGCATTCATTGTTAAACATTTTTACGTTTCTTCATTCGTCTAAAATGACAGTCTTACAAAAAAAAAAAAAAAAAAAAACAGTTAAGTTACCGGATTCAGTTCAGTCCTGTCATAATAAAGCATTTCCCTGCATGTCAAATATTTAAAAAAAATATCAAATTATCATGTCGTGGCGCGAATTTCATTGTTGGTGACGTTAGGAGCGTTACTCAATCGTTGGCTATATATATATACATATATATATATATATATATATATATATATATATATATATATATATATATATATATATATATATATATATACAGTTCGCTCTCTGTTTAACGACGCTCTATTTAAAGACGTCTTTTCACAGTCCCAGATGGTCCACTGTAATGTTAAAAGCATTGTATCTAAGGACATTTTCTACTTAAGGACGATTTTTTGTGGTTCCTTGAAAGTCGTTAAACAGAGAGCCAACTGTGTATATATATATATATATATATATATATATATATATATATATATATATATATATATATATATATATATATATATATATATATGTGTGTGTGTGTGTGTGTGTGTGTGTGTGTGTGTGTATGAAGATAAAGATATTCTAAAGGTGGTAGAGGTTAGCCATTCCTTTGATACTTGGCTAAAATAAAGAAAGTAATGATTTCATAAGTAAAATAATAATAAAAAAGAAGAAACTAAGTATTAACCTGAAAGTGATTCATTGAACAGGAATTTTGTGTCCATATCATTTCAACTATAATAAACGTGTTGAATACCGACCCATCTACCAGAAGAATGTGGTACTTTTAAAAAACTTTCTATCGATAGCATTTAAATTACTTTTAGATATCTGGTTGAGATTCTAAAATATGAAAACATCTACTGCCAACATTACGCAGGATAAATAAGAGCTAACTAAGTTATACATTTGGGAATTATGCATATGCCAGATTAATAAAGGCTTGGAATTAGGGACAGACGAAATGGCATTCTTTTCTTGTCCGGGACTTTCTTCTTACTCATGAATAAGTGTTATTACTTTATTAACAGTTTAAACAATAGTGGTTTTAATGTTTAAGTTCTGTTATTATGTTTAAGCATTAAAAATAATAAAATATCTATATTTTCCGTTTTAGAGAGGATTCTTATATTTTGTTTTATCAATAGCAGTTGAGTAATTCTATTTTTCATGTTACTTTATCTACATCAATTTCTTACCAACTCGTCCGGTAATATTAAAAAAAAATCATTAAACTAATTCTGAAATGATTTAATGTTAAAATTAACAATTCTAATTCCTAATTTTGAGTCTGAGAAAAAACTTTGCTCCTTAAAATTTGGCCTAAACTTCAAGAGACTTAAATATTTATAGTTTAATAAAATACACGATATTTCATATAGAAGCAGTTAATGTTATTAACTGTGGAGTAAGAGAAATAAAATCCAAAGATATATGTTTTTTTTTGTAATTTATCTTTAAAAATTTCAATTGAGCCAGTGAGAAGCATATTGATTTAAGTTACAAAATAAAATTAAAATTAAAGAAAAGAAAAAAACGAGCTGACGTGTGCATCACATAACTTCCTTTTACATCAATTTAATGTTATTTCCCCATTATTGGCAATTTTAATGTGATTCAATAGTTTACTCTCAAAATATCACCAACAGTGGCTAAATTAAAACCAGATTTTAAAAGAAAATCGTAAAATTTGTCGCTAAGTTGAAGACAAAACTTGTCGATCAAAAAACTGGCGATATATCGACAAGGGTCCGCCAAGCTATAACACCACTTCAGTTTGCATCGAAATTAACAATGATTTCCTACCCCCCCCCCCCCCCCCCCCAAGAGATGAAAAAGACTCCTAAACTAGGGAATCGTAAAAATGGATATTTCGGGGGTCTATACGTTCTTAAGTATATATGGACGTGTGGTCGGGTCGAAAAAAAGAAGCTCAACATTCATTCGGGGGTGAGCAAAATGGAAATTAGTCAATTTTAGAGTGAAATTTTTTTTTGCGAATACAATACTTCCTTTTTTGTAAAAGGAAGTAAAAAGGTAGATAACCAAGACAAATGGTAGTAGGACCTTTCCTCTGTCTTGGGGCAAGATATAGTAAAAGTAGCCCTAGTAAATCCTAATGATTTATTTTTTTTTTTAAATGAAAGCCAACCAAGGATCTAAACTTTAAACGCGATTTTTTCGAAATTTTAAATATTTCACTTACATCCCTTTAATTATCACTGCGTCACTTGTATTCTAACTTTCACCAATCCTGTAAAATTAAAATGTGCAATCTTTTACGCAAAAAACCCCGAAAATAACATTTTTGTTTTCTTTAAAAAACAAATTATAGATAAAAAGTTTAGCTAAGAAGTCCTTAAGAAGTTACGGAAACAGAAATAGATAAAACAGCGGACTGTTAGTTCACAAAAAAACTTGATTTTGATAACACAGAATAAAAGTATGTTTGTGAAACCTCCCGCCTATTTTCACCTACAAAAACTTTGATGGAATTAATTTCTCTTTGAAAAAGAAATCGTTTAGTTCGAAACTTATAATGTCACTTCGTTTTCTAATCTGGGATAATAAAAGAAAGAAGTAATTAAAAGTTTTTCGAATTGAATAATTAATTACTACTCTTTCGTTCTAATTCATTACAGTGAAAAAAAAGCATTATTTGCTTCCACAAAATTTTAATTTTTGGAAGTGAATGAGAAGGTTATCCACTTTTAAGAACAGTTTTTTAGAAGAAAGTATGACAAAATAAAATCTAGAACAAAGAGATTTAAGTGCTTATTTTTATGTTTCAGAAAACTAATTTTGGTAAAACTGTAGCTTAGAATGTATAGCAAAGTAATTGTTTTTTGCAGGAAGAGCTGACGCTAATATCTTCAAAATACGTAAGACGGCAGATAAAACATACATGAAATGATTTTACATCAACATTTTTTATAATGATGGCAATAATGTGCGGCCAAAGTACTGAGTATTGGGCCGAGATGTATTCTCTTCATCAGTAAGAGTACTTGAAAAAATATATTAAGGAAAAATATATTTACTATAAATAACTTTTAACAAAAGAGTTGAAGTACATGCCTTGGTGAAAATATTTAACTAGTAAAACAGTTAGTATTAAACTAGTAAAAATGTATGTTGAAGTTTATAAATCAATGCAAGAAATTCTCTCTTTATTTATTTTAGGTTAACAAAAGATTGAACGACAAATGAAATTTAAGTTCATTTTCTATCTTCAATTTATTATGTTACGAACAGACTAATGTCAATATATTTAAATAGTTTTTGGAAACAAATCAGTATTTTCGAGTAGTACAAGATTCTACTAAATTTACACAATGTGTGCTTACATAATTTTACAGCATTTATTAATGCTAACTTAGACCAATTAAATATCCAAAGAACTTCTGCATCCAAAAACAGGCCATTTTTATGTGCATTTGTCACAAATAATTGAAACCGAAACCAAATAGCCACCTTGTTTTTTAAGTCTTACGCAGTGAATTGCACATTTTTTTAAATTTATGAATATCATTTTCTAAATGTATTTTCTGGTTAATAAGACGAAATGATTAAAAAAAAAGATAATAATGATAAAATATCCCAGTAGCTAGCAAAAACAAGAAAATGAAGACAATTATGACCTTTTATAGATTAAATTAGAATTATCCCACAGTGTTTATACGAGTAAGTTTTATAGCACTCATTTATTTATTTATTTTGTTTAAAAAATTCGATAGAATAACATTAGCTTCCATTCATTAAAAAACCTAATTTAAAAACCTAACGTATTCATAGTAATATAACATTACAAACAAAAATATTTCTTTGGAAAATGCATAGTTGGATTTTAGCTATACAAAGTAAAAAAATTCGTTTTTTTTTTTTTTGAGCAATCACGATTGCTTATTGTTCTCATTTGACTGTTTTCGGCGTCTTTCGATTTTTCCCACCGCCACCCTCCGCAACATCACCGTCAACGGGCTCCTCACGATGCTGCTCCTATAGCGAAAACCGTCTCCAGGTTGCGTCCATGTCCTGCACACACGCGCACACATACACAACTACATGCACACACACAAACACATACACACACATACACCTACACACATACACAAACACATACACACACGCATACATACAGTCACACACATACACAAAACCATACACACTAGTACCCACACATTCATGCCCAACACAGACACAAACACATATGCCTACTAGGGTGCGTCTTATTTTTAAAGGTGTTATTTTTTCATGAGGCACCCTCTCATTTTGTTCCTTTGGATGAAAAAAAAATTCTCATATATGAAATATAAAAATTGAATAATATTTAGAGAGTGCTACCACTGCTGCAAAATTTGTCAACTCTCTCTCTTTTTATTTATTTAAATTTATTTATTTAGTCTGGATAATAAGTAGCAATCAGTGAAAAGTTTGTATTGTCACATGGAAGTAACAAAGAGAAAAATTACAATATTAATGAATGTAAAAGACCGAAAGTCTGAAACTGTGATATGAATGGCATTACCGAACTTTCAAATGCTTTTTTGACATTAATACATAAAATGACAACCATGAAATGCTTATTATTTTCTAGTATATATAAGAACTAGGTATTTGTGTTATGTTAAACTCAACCAACCTAATTTCATGTTGATTAAAAATTTGTCAAGAGTTGATTTTTACATCATATTTTTCACAATGAATGTAATTTTAATCATTGGTAGCACCTCCTAAATTATGTTCAAATTCTATGAAACTTTTATGTGTGAATTTTTTCATCAAAAGGAAGCAATTAAAGGGGTGCCCCATAAGAAATTCAAAACTTTTTTCAAAAGTGCATTATAAGACACACCCTAATGCCTACACACACATACATGTACCCCCCCCCCTCCACACAGATACATTCATACACACAACTACCCACACACTTATGCCAGCACACAGACACAAACACACATGTCCCTACACTCACATACACATAACCCCTACACACAAACACATACCCCCACACACTAACACGCACGCCTACATACACACACTCGTGATTGCGAAAAACATAATTTGAATTTAAGATATCAAAATTCAAATTTTTTTTAATTTATTTATTTTATTTCACCCCAAAATTTGCATTTGAGACAGTGAGAAGCAAAGAGATGTAAGTGTCAAAATTAAAAATTTGGAGATAACCAGCTCAAATGGTAGGTAAACCTATCCTCTACTTTTTGGCAAGAGATAGTACCAGTAGTGGCTATGGAAAGTGCTCATGTTTAAGAAAAACCTTTCAATAATAGCCTACCAAGGACCGTAGTAGTAAAATCATTTTACTCCAAGCTTGTAAATATAAACTTACATCCCTTTGCTTCTCATTGCTTCAATTGCGATCAAAACTCATAATTTACATTCCTTATTCAAAGATAATCCAAACACATTGACACAATCATGAAAACTAAGTAAAATAATGAACCACATTAAAAAAGTAATTCACTGTGAAGGGAGCCCGATAGAAGAACCGATATTACTACAACAAAAAAGTTAGTTATCCTTTCTGAAATTCCATCATAGATTCAGCCTGCTAATAGGTATAGCAGATTATTATCTCCCGAACAACTAAAGCAAATGTTTCTTAAGTACAACAATGGCTATCAGAGCAGAAAAACTGGATAATGCAAGAATATCATCGGGCCATGATAATAATCTTTATGTCTCACCACAAATCATCGCTTTGCTCATAAAATGCGATGCCATCTTCTTTCTAGATACCATTCACATTGGTCACACACGCCATCAACGTCGAAGATTCATGTACTTGGCTTTCATGGTGCGAGGGACAAAAATCAATATCTACGTTATACATGAAAAGTTGTTTTAAGTGTCCGGAAATAAATGCAGAGTTAATGTTCAGTTTTTTTATCTTATTCTCTCAATATGTGGGATAAAGTTATTCTATGGAAATGTTTTGTATTTTATGCTTTGTAGTTTTTTGTTGTAGGTATGCATTACTGGCAGGATAAATATAAAAATTCAATAAAAACAAATAAAAAAAAGAAAACAATAGGAGAAGTTAAAGATAATTCAGATAATAGTGAAGTCATAATTTAGCAGCAATTTGTCGACATCTTGACGATGTAGCATAAATTTGTTGATAACTTAGTGCCAAATTCAGTATATGTTTCACAACTTAAGCGAACTTTTGTAATGTTCCCACATAACACGATCAAATTTAATGGATACATTTCAGTTCAGTTTGAACTGAATCACGAAGGACTTAAAAATTAAGTTAAATTTGAGGGGTGTTTTTTCCGTCAAAGATAATTACACGTTAAAAAATGGCTGTTCGCGTAGCAATTGAAAGGCGTGCTCTGCTTATCTTTCAAAATGGTAGAATTACGCTGCGGTTTTCACCAAACGTAAGTACATTCTGCAATTTTAAAAAATCAATCAAAGTAAAAATATTTTTAAGTTTAAGCAGTCACTTAAAAATAATATAATAATCATCTAATATCACACAACCATTCTAGAAAGTCACGAATGATGTTGAGAATGTCCGGAGGTTTTATTCTGGTTGAAAACGAGATCGGGACCTAAATGTGATTTATAGGCATAGCACTTTTTTTTTTGTAGTTTTCTAGTGTTTCGGAATCCATTTTATATGCTATAGATCCTCCAGAGACTCTTGCGTTTACTTCGTGCTTGCTTGTTAGGTCGAAAAAAAGAGAAAGAATAAAGTAGTCATCAGCAGCTTCAAAAAGAAAAAAAAAACTTCATATTTTGGCTATAAGTATTAAAAGTAAAAATTTTCATATTTTAACTTTTAATACTTATAGCCATTCTTACATTTCTTAGTTCAAAATTTGTAACATCATCCATTTTTTCCAGAAATTAAAAACGTTGTTTAAAATATAAAAACACTTCTTTACTAACTATACTTATAAGAATATAAAAAAGAAAATGTGTTTATTTATTTATTTCTAAAAGTATGATATACAAAAACTGAAATTTAGCAAATACGTGATACAACGGCATATTATCTTGGTTTAGAAAATAAATATAATGAATAAAATGATTAAATATCGCCATGACCCTGTTTGTGTGTTTTGCTATATTTTGAGTTTATGTATGTTTCTGAAGTTGTTTTCCGATTCATTAAATAATAATGATGACCGTTTTATTTCGTATGGTCCCAGAGAAATTCGTTTTCAATTCAAGCTTAGCGGAAAACACCATTCTTAATGGAATTAAAATTAGTCTTCAGGGGGTAGTTAATGAAAGTAAACGACTATTTTATCTCTTTTTGATTATCATTGTGCAAAACAAATTCACAGCATTCCCAGATAGAGCATTATACCGAAAGCACTAGAAACGACAAATAAAATAAACAGACTAAATGAACACAAATTTCGGTAAAACTAGTGACTTCTAGCAAACTTAATTTATTTTGTTTGATAGAATAGTAGATACATTATAACAGTATACAACGAAATAAGATTTTTTTAAACTCTATAAATACATGAAAATAGAACGTCTTTTAAAGCAGTAAGACTTTTTAAGTATATAAAATCGTATTAATCACCATGTAAACTAATTTATAAAGGTTTAGAAATATTGTGTAATTTATACTTAACATTTCGGCTATTAGGTTTAACTATTAATATGACTTTAACTTGTGATAGTAATTAATCGGAGTGACATTTTTTTTTCATTTATAAACAAAATACATTGTTTATTGCGATAGTACTTCATTCTTACCATATAAATTATTCTTTTGCAGGAAACACAATTATATTCAACAAAATATAAACAGAGCTAAAGTTGTTTTAACTCAGCATGAGCATGGAACAAATAATAGATACAGTGACTCCCAAAAGTGTTCGTACGCTTTGAAATATTTTAGTAAAACCAAACTAACGCGAAACTGAATTCGAATATGAAGTCCAATTTTTTTTTTCACATCATTCCTATGTCATTTTAAATAAAACCCTGTAGTTTTTCCAAAATATTGTTTGATTTTCTTTTTGAAGTGGGTCAGAAAATGAAGAGACAGAGAAATAATACGCCAAAAAAGTCATCGTACACTCAAATATTTTTCGAATAAATTCGAGATTAAAATTATCAAATGTCTTTTTTATTATTTTTGCATTGTACTGACACTTAAAGGTCATTTGGCTTTAATTTTTTGTTTATTTATTCCTTAATATTGTGCTTATTACGTTAAAATGACTGGTATTCGGAAAAACCCACACACACCAATCGAAAGTTGAATTTTTTTTCCCCATAGCAGCGGTAAATTTGTTTGAAAAGTCTCTAAACTAGTTAATTTATTCAATTAGAAAAGGTCATCCGGCAAAGTTGACAAAGCGTGATCGGAGATTTACAGTTAAAAAAATTATGAGAAATACACATTTGAGTGCTGTAAAAGTTTCTGCAGAGTTAAATGAAAATTTTTAGATTCAATTTTCACCTAAAATTGTTTGCCAAGTTCTCTGATTAGCTGGATTAAATGGGACCTCTTCCTGCAGAAACTTTCTTGGTCGTGCGAAAAACAGAAAACTTACGCTTTTCGTCGCAAAATCAATGATAAATAAGCTCAAAACGTTTTAGAATTACGTCTTACTTACAGATAAAAATGAATTTAATATTTTTTGTTAAATTGTTATATAATTATAAGTAGAAGAAAAAATTAGGAATTTAATCTTAAGAACTTAGTTGGATCAGTTAATCAGGACAGTGAAGATGTTCTTGTGTGAGGGTGCATACCAGCATCAAGACTTGGTAGTTTGGAATTTTTTTGATTAAATAATGAATTACGCTGTTCATTTAAATATTTTAAAAACCAATTTTAAACTCTTAGCCAAAATTTGGTTATCGGAAACAACTTTGTTTTTTTTTACCAAGAAAAGAAGCACCACGGTTTTCAACGTTTGCGTC
This sequence comes from Uloborus diversus, assembly GCF_026930045.1. Taxonomy (NCBI): domain Eukaryota; kingdom Metazoa; phylum Arthropoda; class Arachnida; order Araneae; family Uloboridae; genus Uloborus; species Uloborus diversus. Next base: position 147,579,721 of record NC_072732.1, read on the forward strand.
TAGTGTCCCAAAAATTGTTCTTAATTTTAGAAAATACCCCTTCAATCTCATGATATGAGCTTAACGTAATATATTTAGAGATATCTGGAGGCTAGTTTATGAAAATACGGCTTTGGGACGAAAATAGAGCTAGAAACAGTAAGACTCGAAGTGTGGTTGAACACTTGCTCAGAAATTACGAAAAAAAGAAAGAAAAAAGAATGAAATTTATTCTCAGACGTTTAAAAGGTGTTGTTGATACTGCATGATATTCTACTAAATAATAACTTAATAAAAAGTTAGATTATTCAATAATGTATAGACATTTTTTTAAGTGTACGAAGAATTTGTGAGATAAAATTTCCCGCACTTTTTGGTTTTTGATTTTAAAAAAATTAATTTTTAATATTTTTAAACAAAAAATCATGTAGTTTTGTTGAAAATGGATCATAGATCTTATAATTAAATACCTGTTCCGAAATATTAATTTTAACCAATAGGTAAGGTCCTATTTCATTGAGTCGTAGGTGTACGAACACTTTTGGGAGCCACAGTATATGTTTGTTTGCTTTTTCAGGAAGGGTAGTACATTTTTTCCACTGTAATTTCACACTCCAGTTACAAAGCTGGCACAGATGGAACGAAATTTAATTTCTCTAAGTAGTTTGAATAACCCTCTATATGGTTCAGTAAATTGCAAGATGGGTAAATAAACGCTTCATTTTCAAAACTTTTCTACATTTAAATGAAAGCTTTCTTTAGAAGAATACACATTAGCATATGAAAACTTAAATAAAAAATAATTAAGGTATAATAAAAACATATGTATTTTGCGGTATACGCCCAAAATGTCGCAGCCAAAATGTTGCGGCTAAAATGTCGCCGGCTCGAAATGTCGCCAGTCCAAAATGTCGCCAGTTCAAAATGTCGCAGGTCCAAAACATTTCGGTCGCGACATTTTGACCTCAAACCATATTTTGCTATTGCTTATTAAAAAAACAGCACCAAATTTAGATTATCTCGAAGTTTTAAAGTACTGACGTATGTTGATGTAGTTAGAACAACAAACAGTCAATTTCTTTACTAAACCAATTTTTAAAAAATGTCTCGTTAGTTCTTCTAAAAACTGGAAAATTATGAATAAAAATGCAGTTATTTTGAAGGAAGGGGGGGAGGGCAGAGGATGGAAAGTAGCACATATCACAGACCTACGCAGTATGATTTATTAAATTCATTTTCAAATGATTGTAACAAACGCATTTGCTTACGCAGCAGCGGACAGCGAAAAAACTAGTTTTAAAGCTTAATATATTTAATTTCTATTAGTGCTCCGCAGTTGTTGAAAACACCAGGCAAGACAAAGAAATGTTTCCTTTTAAAGTTAAACACAAAATGTTCGCTTTATTTAGTTAAAAAATTTCCTCGATTGGACAGAAAAAGAGATTTCATTTTGTTTTCTGTTTTTTTCCGTCAGAAGAGAAGCCAGCTTACGAATGACAAAACCGCAAGCTAAAATGTCACATAAACCAAAACTAAGCTTATTAGAGAAATATTGAATTAAAAAAGAGTACTTTCGTTTTGCAGTCCCCGTTTTTACCTCATTTGTTTCCTTCCTCTTCATTTGATGTTTTGACATTTTTAAACAAGAATTCTCTTTACATCTGAGGAAACACAATAAAATAAAATCTCTATGTTCAGTGCCGAAGAAGAATAAGTAGATGAAGAAACGACATCTTTTATATAAAGAAAGGAAATTTCTTTATTTAACTCAATTTATCTTCTCTAGAATGTATGACACAGTTGACTTGCGTTTCTTTAATGTTTCTCATATTGTGAAAGGAAGAGACAGATGTATTTTGAGGTAACTAAATAAGACTTACATTTCAGAAGAAACTCTTTATCTTTCATGTCTGCATTCATTAAAACGAAAAGGAAAAAATATTTTAGTTTACATAAATTTTTGTTGGGAAAATTACGTGTGCAGTTTGCGTTTTTTTCTTTTTTTAAACACTCTCTTGCGGCCTTTATAATGCAAATAGGATGAGTTAAATTCAATATTAAATAATTAATCAGGTATATGCTGATTTTTGCAAAGTAATTTTTGCTAATTAGGTACGAATTTCATTGTGATTTGTATTTCACTGTCAACTAGCTCACAAATTTTGAAAATGTATTCCTGAAATATTTTTTTTAATTTAAATTTCATCATTTTTCTTTTTTAATAAAACGAAAATAAAAGCATGTCAGAAATTAGTGAAATTATTGTTAAAGGTTTCTTGGCGAAATGTTAGCGAAAATATTCTTTTTCTGAATTTATTTACTCTTTTGTGCTACATTTTGTTTTTAAATAAAATTATCCGTCAAATAATAACTCAACATATAATGTACTGGGTGATTAAACATTTTGGGTAGCTGCAATATATAATCCGCATCTTTAACTAAACAGGACTGAACATTACTGAACTAAAATTAGTTTTGGTTTTAAAATGTTTGCAATATTGAGTTTGTTTCAGTCTTAGAAATGTATTTAAAAACAAAACTTAAAGAATGTAATTCGCCCTTTTACCTAAAAATTGCAAGCACATTTTGAGCTATGGTTAAGAAGCTATGTATTCTTAAAACATTAGAGTTGCATATTTGTGGCTTAAGTATCTTACTTTAAATTCCGCCCAATTTCTATTTAATTTGAATATTACTAATATTTCTGTGTTTTTTTATTATTATTGTAACCAGTGTAATTTTGTACCCTTAAATACATAAAATATTCACAGAAAACAAAGACGCTGCCTTTTGTTTTCCCTTTTTCAAAGATTGGAGAACCAATCTCCAAAGTAGGGAAACAAATGAATTAATAAAATGTATTTTTGTAGCATTCTTCTGGGCAAGGCGACAATTCTAAGATGAGTTCAATAAGAACTTAAAATAAATAAACCTCAATAAATAGATGTAATTTATGCTTGTGTCACTTTCGGTGGTTACACCAAAAAGCGTGCAAACTAAATAAGTCATTAATTTAAGGTGATTTATAGCTAAAGAGTGAACTATGCATATTTATCACTTAAAGTATATTTGCTCTTTACTTAAGGGTTCCTTTAATTTGTTCCCTCCGTTATTGTTTTCGCACAAACAGTAAAAAATTTCATTTTTTAGATTGATAGTCATTAAAGCTTACAAACTCAAATTTTGTTGTGTCATTGGTAATAATCCGTATAACTATTAATGTAATCCCAAAAGTATGACTTTTAATCGTAAAAAAATAGCACTAGTAACTCTAATAATCTACTGAATTAGTCTGGGATTGTAGTTTCATACTACATACGTACATGAAGAGTGTATTTATTTATCTTTGCCATTTTCGAAACCTGTCAACGCTCTTACGTAGCACTAGTAACTACTTTATCTCAAAAGTAGCACTAGTAAGTCTTATAATCTACTGAAGTAATCTTGGTTTGTAGTGTTAGACTACATGCGTAAGAGAAGAGTGTATTCGGTGATCTTTGACATTTTCGAAACCTGTTAACGATCCCAATTTTTAGAACATTTTCATTTTTCTTTCGCTATTGTTTGTTTTAGTTTTACTTCTGTATTGTCCACAGTGACTCTGCGGTCACTGGCATTTCAATACTAAATTTTCTATAAGAGAATTATTCCTTTGCTGACCAGTGACTTGAATGTTACAAAAAACTGCTTTACATTTAAGTTATTGAAAATGACAAAAGTTTATACTTAAGTCACAGGATCACAAATCTTTTTCAAAAAATCAAAAACTAAAATCCACATATGTCTTAAGTACAATATTCTTTAACATTATGTCCTATCCACACAAACAGTTGTTTATGCTGAAAATGCGAGTTTGTGCTGATTATGTTAGGGCTTCATCGATTTAAGAATTAAAAATGAATGTATGAACATATGATGTGAGGCAAACGTTTCTACTTGTCTTTATGTAAAGTGCAGTTAGAAATAATATTAATGTGCTTAAAATTGAACATTGCATGTGTCAAAAAAGAAAAAAAAAACATTTTTAAGTACACAAAAAGTCTATTGACAAAAATGTACAAATCATATGAAGTCGAAATCAAATTATCCAGTTAATGCAAATGGCAACTGAATAAAGTGCGGGGTCACTCTTTATCATAATGGATGGTTCAATTTTTTTGATGATTTTATTAGATTTGTGCCAGATTATGTCCATGTTTTCATGCCAACACAAGTTTTCCTTATATTTCTCCATGGTAGATTCTTTAAATTCGCCATTAAAAATTTCCGTATCTTCCCAGGGTTATACACTGTAAATGTATTTCACAGCTAACACAGTCCCTACCATGAGACCCCCAACACCAATCTTATGACTCTGAGTCCCTACGACCTTTTTCTTGTTTGAGTTTTTCACACCAACCTCACTTTGAAAAGGCAAAATTCCATCTTCTTTACCATTATCACTGCTCAACTCAATCCAAATCCATATAACCTATTTTTACTTTCTACATCTCTAAATCCTCCTTTTCAGTAGTGGAACTAAGTACACATTTCATTTTCTTTAGCCTTCAAATGTTGGCATACTTTAACTTATCCGTTGTTGTGTGGTTAGTTGGCATGCCCAGTCATCTTATGTCAACTAGCCGCCGAGTACGTATGCCAACTAACCTCAACATGGAGAGTAAAATAAACATGGCGACAAAAACACATGTTCATCAACTACAGCAGAAATGGACTTATATAGTCTGAGCTAATTGTCCAAAGATACTAAAAACTTGTGAATGTTACCTCTGTGTGAACAGAATGTTACCTCTCAAAAGCAATGACTGGATCCAGCTGGCGTTCTCATGCAAGAACGAGGTATCCATGATGACCACGTGACATGATCAGTTACGCTCTAAATCAACAGTGGAGTTTTTTAAAATAAAAATGCCAACTAACTACTTATGCCATCTAACCCCGGTATCCCCTACTCAATTACTGGCCGGTGGTCAACGATTGGCGAATTACCGTAGAACAATCATGATTTACAGAATTTATATTAATTTTAAATAATTTAGAAAAATGTACTAAAACGGAATAAGTTAATTTTGGTAGATTAGTAACTATTTGTACTAAATAAGTCAAGCAAAAATGTGTAACCATGAACTAATAAAAATAAACCATGAAATAATTACATAATCACTACATAAAACTATAGAAATACGTCACCGGTAATGCATATCTATTTCGTGGATGTAAAACTGGCATTTACTGATCACACAACTAAAGCGACACTATTTGAAAAGTACACACAATCTACGCTCACAAATAAAAGCAGAGAAAACAGAAAAAAACCCTCTAAAATCAAAACTTAAAAGTTCAAAAAAAAGAAAAAAGGTTCTAAATTACAACAAATGTTATGTTGTCAATGTAAAATTTTAGAACTAATGTTCCAGGTAATGCGTACAATAAAACTGAGCATTATTAGTTCTGCAATTAAAACAACAAACACTATTAGAAAAAGCGAATGAAATTTACCCGCAAATAATAGGAGCAAAAAAAAAAAAAAAAATCAAACTTTCAAAACTGAAAGAAATGTTAAAAGTTGAATAAAAAGGTTCTAATTTTTATTCATATGCATGTTTAGTCCGTAAAACTACAGAAAGACGTACACGGTAATACGTATTTATTAGATAAACGGTAATACTGACCATTATTAGTTACAACAACGCTATTTAATAAGCAAACGAAATGTACCAACACAAATAAAAAACGGAAAAAAAAATCCTCAATATTTAATATTTAAGGGACTGTTAAAAGTTGAATAAAAAGGCTCTAAGTTTTATTTAATTTTTCATTCGTTTATTTATTCTGTGAGCTGGCGTCAGAAATAGGCTTTCTAAGACCAAAATTCAATTCCCAACACGAGCTTCACGAAAATAAAATGAAATAATATATCTATAGAAATATATATAAAGAGGAAGGGGGGACAGAAAAAAAATAAAAATCTCTTACGACTGGAATTGAAAACTTCGAAATATTTGCTTTAGATATAGCTCTTACCCCCTCCCCTATGTTCGCGTACACGTAGAATATATTGAGCAGAAAGCGCCAATACCACTTTAGAAAGCAAAGCACATTTTTAGCTTGGAAAGCGAAAAGAAAAGAAAAAGAAGCAGGTATATATGAAAAAAAGGGAAAACTCAGAATTTCATTTTCTCTTAGTATATGTACTTCTTTGGAGAAAATACAGATAACAAAAATATATTCAGGGAAATCAATTGAATTTAACTTCTGCCCTGGAGTATGAAAATATGTACGCCTTTAGCATGGATAGCCTACGAATGTCGGGAGGACTGAATGGCTTTATACAGCTCCGTCATCTGAAAAGGTACATGTTGGAAATTCAATATTAGCTGATAAAGAAAACGACTTGTACTTATGCAGCGAACACCATAAGGTAACTGAAAACTTGCAATTGCTGCAAATTTTAGTTCTGAGTGATGCTTTTGTGTTAAGGCAGGAAGCATTTGACTTTTCTTATTTATTTATTTGGAAAATTTTTATCTGTGTGCAAGATTTTATCTAAACTGCATCCCAACCCATTCCAAATGGATAAGCATTAGGAGAGATATGCAAAGGGGTTGTTTGCTTTCCCTTTTTTCCTTTCTTCTTTGGATCAAAAATATGATTTATTTAAAAACGAAATATTTGGAGTACTACTTTAGAAAAATAACCTTAAAAGGAGGTGGGTTGATCTAGGGTTATTTTACCCAATTCTTTAATTTTCTGGTCTTGTTTAGTGTTAAGTCCAAATCATTATTGTGCGGTAACTTTATTGCACATTAATTCGGAATAAGTTAACTTGATATGTTGGCACTACGTAGCAAAATTGTGAAGTAACTGTTATGTTTAAGTGTTGTAAAAATTTCAAATTTTTGAGAATTTTTTTTAAAAATTTTTATGATAGAGTAAATTAAAAAAAAAAACAGCTTTAACTTTTTATAAGGAATATTACTCTATTTTTAGACAGAAACTAATGATATTTGTGATATTAATAGTTTTCCTTTTGTTTCTTCGGTCTTTCATTTTTTTTTCTTCGGGTTGGTTTATTGATTTTCTAGCTTTTTCCGGTTGAAAATACGATACATAGATAGATTAGGATTATTCTGTTTCATTTGAGATTCAAGTTAAGAATTGAACAATTAGTTTCAGTTAGAAATTTATTTGTCAATCCTTTTACTTTTCTAAAAGTTCAGTTGCTTTTAGAAAATCTTCAAATTCAGTTTTCCAGAAAAAGGTAAATGTGGTGTTACATTTACAATTGAGGCAATGAGAAGCAAAGAGATGCATAGGACATTTTAAAGGTTTGATTAAAACGCGTTAACAGTTCCGGACCTAATTAGTTTTTCTAAATCAAGAGATATATGGCAGTACCTACCTGGGATACTACTACTATCTCTTGCTCCCAAGTGGAGTAGAGGTTCACATACCGTTTGTACTTGTTATCTCTTAGTTTTTGATTTTGACACTTAATTCTCTTTGCTTCTTATTGCCTCCATTGAACTAATATTTAAGTGTCTAGTTGCCTCTTTCTGCTTGATAACAAGTAAAAATCCTCCATTTAGCGCCATTCATTAATTACGTAAGGGTTCCGAATGGGAAGGGGTTGGAGAATTCTCTACATTCCCATACTTTGGGGGGGGGGGGAGATGGGGATCAAACCCATTCTCTTACGTAATATTTTCCATTTCGATATTTTACTTTAGAAAACGCACGGTCAAGTGGTTTGGCAGGAATCATATTTCATTTGCGTCCTGGAAGGTAAAAAAAGTTTTAGGATGCGCTGTCTTATATATTTGTTTTACAAACAATGAATAGTGTAAAATATAATTTAAAAAATCGCACTTTGTATGGCATGCTTTATTTTTAATTAGTATCGCACCATGTATAAAAAATATCGAAAAAACATTTTATCTGGATTTGAACTTTTTAATAAATGTTTCTTTACACAAAAATGATTAATTTACGATTCTTGTGACGTAAGAAACGTTATTTTAAAAAAGAGTAATGGAATCGTAGGTAAGAATAGGGAAGTTGAGGTTTGAAAAATCTTACATACCCTTTCATGGGGAAGGGGAAAGGGGTCAAAAATTGCCAAAACCATCTTTACGGAATTAATGAATGGCCCCTTACTAATCGTTCACAACACAATGATTGAAAAAACCACACTTCTGGTTATAACTCAGCATGAATGATACAAAATGTGATTTCAATTTATTAGCACATAACCACACGATTCTCTTGATATTCCAAGTTATATGTTTGAAAAAACGTTTCGCGCAAGAACGTACCGCAATAAAAAAAAAATACTGCTTCTTGTTACTAACTGTACAGTGTACATATTTGGTGGATAAACGGCTACACTACCAATTAAGAATTATCGGCTAACTTCTGGCAAATTCATATTGTTATTATTCACGTGTTAATTTTTAAGTGTCCCATATCGTGCACTAAGGTTTTCCTTTCTATGATAATCTCGTAGCATTAATACTTTCTTCACCTCAAAGTTAAAAAAAATAGTTTTGATGTTTGACACCACTCTTACACGAACACATATTCCAACCAAGCTGATTGTTTGATATTCTTATAATCATAAAATTTTTCCACTTTTATTCTTGAAATTATGTTTGGTTCTTAATTTAAACGTTATAACAAAACGGTGATAAAAGTTATTCTACTTTATTTTGCTAAGAGAAAACTTCTACAGGCTAAACCTACAAAGATATCTTGGAGTTCAGAAAGTCAAAAGAATTGAAAAGACGCAATCGAAACCCAAGAAACTTGATAAAGTAAGAATCTGAAATTCTGAGGAAGATCCAAGCTTCGCATTCTTTTTTTTTTTCCCCTTCTCTTTTTAAATAACCCGACAGACGTGCTAGAAGAGAGAGGATGGGGAGGAAGAGCATCCTTTATCCTCAGAGAGTTAGAGGGAGAAACAGGGATAAAACAGAAAGAGTTTTCGTTCTCAGATTGATCCGGTTAGTGTATCCGGAGAGTATCAAGTATGTAAGACCCCGCTGTAAGTAAAGCTTAAAACAAGGGTCTGGGCTTTAATGAAAATTTAAAAGCAGATGCGGTCCTGTTTCTTTGCGTCAGTGTTTTCAGTGTTTTCACAATCAATATCTTAGTTTTTCCGCTTAGAATGAGTAGAGTTTGCACTTTTAGGAACATTGTCTTTGAGGATTTTTATTGGCTTTATATTTTATTCATATTGATTTTCAGAAGCATGTTGACTTTTTGCTTTGGAATCATATATCTGAGAGTTTGCATCATAAGCCTGATGTATACACATCTGCCAAAGAAAAAAACATGATCGACTTCTACTGTAAAACTGGCTAGCGTTATGTCAGTAAGAATAAACTACAAAAAAATAAGCATATTATTACATAGTGCTTAAAAAGAGAATGCTTAAAAATAAATTTTAAGACAAATGTCACCTTTAAAATATTTACATTATTTATATTGATTTTTAAAAGTATGTTGACTATTTCTTATGGAATAATTCGTCTGAGAGCTTGTATGATAGGTTGCCATACAAACAAGTTCTGAAGAAATATGGACAGAAAATAATGTTTATGTCACTACAAAAGCAGAAAATATTACACTTGTTAACCTCTACCAAAATTATGCGAGAAACAACTTGTTTTTCGTTTTAATTGTTTTCTATTAAAACAATTATAAATGTGTATAAATTATAATACGATGCATGCAATTAAAACTGAATAGCGGAATTTTGGTACGTAAAATATAGTTATGTAAATACTCCCAAAGCCAAAATGGGAATACATTAATTCTACCATCGTGTGCATTTCTGTAAAAAAAAATATGAGAAGTAAAGTGACGAATAAAAATTTTAATCTCAATAGCTATCTGCATCACAAGTAATTTACTGCCGAGGGAAGGTCAAGCACAGAATCTGCAGAAATGAATTTTGAGATTTTTAATGAAACGAGTTTTTGTAAACATGCTAACAATTTACGATTTTTTTACGTGCTGTTTTACTGCGGAAATTAAATGAGTAAGCTAGTAAAATAGATGAAAAAAAAATAGAAATGAAAAATTTGCAGTTACTGTTTAAAACTATATGCAGATCGAATTTTTCAAAATTCTTGCCAATCGATCGCAGTTGAAGGATTGTGAAGTAATATGCGACAGTAAATAAATGTATTTTTTCCCTTTCGCAGCTAAGACACATGAAATGTTTTCTGATACATGTTAGTCTTAAATATATGTTTACGGGCGAAGGTATAATAAGACATACCCACCTGAAAGAAAAACTGTCACGCGATCCGACTGGAGCTAACATAACAGTTATAGCATAATGACGTCATTAGCAATGTCAAAGAAAAACTGATGACGTCATCAGCCGTAAACGACGAGGCCATTGCTCCAAATGGCCTGTACTATACTTTCATGTGCCGTTCCCGCTGTTATGATGTGTAAGATATCACATATTTGTGACGGGTATTGTTTTCTCAGCATATGTCGAGAACAGAGATATATTTTCTGAACACGAAGAACAAACTTTTAGTATTTATAGGAAAATTGTAAGCACGGAAACCATACAAGTAAAATTACGCAGAAGAGTAAGATGAATACAATTTTAAGTAGTAAAAAATAAGGAACATAACATTTTAAATGTATTTTGTATGAATTTAGGTATGGTTTTTTTATTACATATCTTTTACCATTTATTCATTGGGATCTAAAAACTTGTTTTGGCTTTAGCGCAATGGTTTTGAATAACAAACTCGCACATAAATCAAATACAACAAGAAGTTCCACCCAAAACTAAACAAGCGTACTTTTCCATTTACGTTGATTCATGGTTAGTCATTCGTATATTTAAAAAAATGGTGCATTTACAAATTCTTCTGCTTTATTTTTTTGCTTTTCTTATGTGACAGACCTCGTTTACTATATATTTCTAGATATATATGTATAAAACGGGCGTGCATAATTTTTACCGATTTCGTAATTTCAACGTGGCATAAACACGAGTTTTTTGATGGGCGTTTTAACATCCAAACATATTTTCTCACTGCACCTCTGCTTCAAATTAGTTACGATCAATCAAAATAGCGTCACAATAAAAAGAAGATGTTGAATATCAAACATAATAAGATTATAGATAATAGTTATGAAGTAGAGTTTGTCAATTAGCATATTAGGAGAACTATAGTCCACATCATGTAAAAAAGTCACTAAAATACACTGACTATTCACTTAACATTCCTTTTCGTTTTCAAATTTCTAATGGCAAGGCAAATTACAACTAAATCCTCAAATAGAACTTAAAAAAGGGCACAGCGTGACCTAGGTCATTGGCTATGACGTCTTCCGGCGCACCAATACCGGATGGTATCGAAGCGATAGCCAAGAAGGGTGCTACTGAGATGTAGATGGACTCTATTCATGAGAGCTTTTTTAGATTGCAGGGTAGGCAAAATTCTGTTTAGATGTTCACCCAAGCACCTGTGGTCTGTTAAAAGTTAAAATTTAGCTACGGCTCGGTGCACACTGGTAAAAATGGACAATTTAGGTGGACATTAGAAAAACTTTTTATGTCAACACATCATTGAATAGACTTTGTACTTTTATCAAGGAAACCGAGTAAAAATAATAAATAGCTTAGCTCTATGGGTCTGGACGGTTTTGATTTCAATTGTTAGATACTCTGTAGATGTTATATTTCAAAACCATGCCATCCAGTAGTTGGAGGAAGTTAGAGAAAAAATCGATTTCATATGCAAAAATATGTTAGCTTGCTAAATAGGTTTATTTATCTCAAACTAAGTACATCCAGAATGTCATAAATTAATATATGTATCACTCACCATGAAACATTATCCGATGTAGTCGTTATTATATGTACAACACACTATGAATGGTTGGACACAACTGAAATGCTCTGTACTTTTCACAGGTCTGGATTTGGGAAAGAATGTTTGTTTATACAACTGTTTTTACATCAAATCACATTTTAGTTGCTGTTTATATCTAGTCAACTATTTCTTGATAAAAGAACAAAGCCCTTTTAATGTTGTGTTGACATGAAAAAAGTTTCCTAATGTCCACCTAGAATGGCAATTTTTAACAGTCTGCGGCACTTCGACATGAACAATCCGGTAAACAGGCGGAATCTTCAACTGCCCACTGTCTCATTGAATTGCTATCCAGAAATTGTATTTGGTGCTTTTGTCTTACAGACTAACTTATCATATAACAGATATACTTATTATATGAAATGAACTATTTTTGACTTAGAAAAAAAATAAACTATTTTTGCACTTACCAAAGTGGCACGGACATATCGACGAAGCTCATCCCCAATTACTTCCATAATATCGTAGGTGGTTATAGAGGGTGGTTCATTTTTTCTCGCGAGCAAAGCCAAGCGGGAACCATGAGGCACTGAAAAGTTAAATCGCATGAAAGATGCTTCTGGATGGCTGAAGAAGGTATTCCAAGACTCTTGAGGTTGTAAAGTTCTAGAATCTTCATGCCCTGGTGGAAGTTCTTCGTACTCGGAAACATCACGCGGAACGACAACACATATAGGCTGAGGAGTTATCACATGACCAACATCTGTGAATAAAAATATGATAAAAATCAATAATGTATTATTAAAATAAAAGGAACCTTAACCTTTAATGTATTTTAAGACAAAATAAGAACATGAATTGATTTTTTTCTTTTTAGATTGTATATTTAGTAAGACAAAAAATAATTTCTCATGGTATTGTTTTTTCGTATATTGTGTTAAAGTTATGTGCGAAAGTAATAACAAATAGAACTTTTTATTTTAAATGCTTCACATAACGTGCACGGTTTGAAAACTTGATATAGGTAGATATCACATAAGTCATCCCCAAAGTATGACTACAATATTAACTATTTTCTGTTTTGAAGTTTATGCTTTCAGTAAGATCAAAAATCAACTTCTAATATAATGTTTTTTTCCCAATGAAAGCTAATTATTATTTTTTTAAGAATAAAATTATTTCCTTAAGAAAGAAAAATTAATTAATATTTTTTAAGAGTAAAATCCTTTTTTGAAGAATAAATATATTTTTTAAATATGTTGATTTTTTTTTAAGAATGGGAAAAAGTGAGAAATTATGAATCCAATGAGCCAAAAAAGAAAAGAAAACCACTGTAAGTCATACACATAAATTTGAAAGCAAAATTACCTTTGCATGTTCCACATCGTTTGTTTACGACAGTTGGAGTAAACAATAACTTTTTGTAAGATGCTTACTTTCAGATTTATGATTTTCTTTAACTTTTTTAAGTTTGTAAAATCCGCACATAGTAAAAGCATCGCATCCTCACTCCTTAGGAAATAAAATTCAAAGAATAACAGTAAAGAAATCCTTCGATCTTTTTCTGACAACTTTCACAAATTATCTGAAAACTTTCTTCTCGGAACTTAAATTGGTCAAATCTTCAAAAGATTTCCAGATTGAGAGAAAGCCAATGACATTTGCATATCGATATTCCAAATGGAGTCGACAGAGAATAAAAAAAGCAACCCTTGAGTACACACCGCTTTACGGGTCCGGCTAAAATAAATCATTTAAGATTTCTGTCGACGAAATTAACCGAAATCTTGAGCAACTAAGCAACCAAACGTGCAGTTCTAGAATTTATTTCACATATTTTTCTAGAATAATGAGTAAGAGGATAGGTGCCCTTCTTTTTCCCTATTCCTAGAAGAAGAAGGAGAGATTCTCTCGACGGGAAGACGACAGATTAAGGGGATTATCATTCACAGTTTCCTTCTGATTGTGTTTGGGCTCCGTTTACGATTACTCTGTCCTTTCTCGCACTTCTCCCTCTTTAAGCCTCATGTGCAAATACCAGGCAAACATTAAAACCAAAGAAGATGGATTTCGTTGCAGTGGGAAGGAGAATTTCTATGCAAAAATGCGATTATTTATGCAAATGCCGGTGTCGAAATGCCGAGAAGTTAAGATCCTTTTGCTCTTTGGGGACAGAGACAGTTTTAACAGCCTATTTTCCATTCATGCCTATGATTTCTACTCACATATTACGTCTAATTTATGCCAAGTTGCTCCAGTGATTACAAGAAGTGATTGCCTCCAGCGTTGAGGATTGGGAGTGTTTTGTTTCACGGTTGCTATTATTTGGGATGCTCTTTAATTGGGATTTTTGAAGTGAAAAAAAAAGTAAAAAAAAAATGAAGCTAAAAGTTTAAACATTTTATTATTGTTCTCAAAGTTATATAAAGCTCTTCGATGTTTATGAATCCAACCACAGCTAAAATTTGCTTGCTAGAACAGTGTTCTATAAAACTGAACTACCAACCGAAAATCAATGCTCAATTTAAGAAACTGTGCGTTTTCAATGCACTATTCTTTTCATACTTGAAGCAGTGAAAAGTAAAGAATCGTAAGCACAAAAAAATGGGGGGGGGGAGATTACCAGTACAAATCAAAAAGAAATATCTCCTCTGTAATGTGATAAGATATAGTACTAATAGCCCTAGGTGGTGCTGCTATAAAGCACGATTTAAAAAAAATGAAAACCTACGTAAGATCCGAACTTTAAATGCGTCTTACTGAAAACTTTGAATCATCAATTTACATCACTTTGCTGTCTCTGTTTCATTTGATAGTTTACATTATCTGTAAATTTGAAAATAAAACGGTACTAAAATGGTATTAATATTTCTAAAATAAAGATAAAAAAACAATTATCAGAAAACATTATTAAAAAACTGCGTTAAGAAGAGTGAAAACGTTCTAGTAAATGTAAGTTTACATAATGCTGATTACAAATAGAATATATTGAACCTTACATCATGTACTCGGATCCAATGAAATCATACTTAAACCATATCATATCTAACTTTTAATTTAGATTTTCTCTAAAAGAAAATAAATATACGCCCTCATGCACTTATGCTTCTAAAACATGAGTATAATGTAATTAAATTCATGATTTTTAATTCATACACTAAGTTTAACAAAGAAAGAAGTATAAAACGACACATAATCGTCTTAATGCTTAAATAAACTTTTAAAAAATATTTTAATCAGTACATTTCCAGAAGTTTTGGAAAATTTAGAAGAAACAGACGAAGCCTTTAAGAACGCATTTCAAATTTCTATAGCGTTTAGGGTAGTTTGACTAGTAGTACAGTAAAAATAGGGGTCGGACCCAAACATCCAAAAAAAGCTAAACCTGGTGCAGATTGTTTATTACCCTCCCAATAAGAACATTTAAAAAGTCCCACCCCATTGTGCGTCGGGTTTTGGAATGGGGGGCATCTAAAAATTGCTGTTTTGTTTATTTTTCCAGAATTTTTAGAGTAAATTTAAAGTGAGAATACTATGTTTTACTAAATTTAAAAGCAATGAAATTAAAGGTGTTTGACCCCTAAGAGGGATGACATAACCCATCAATGCTACAGACCCCCCCCCCCTATCCCCGTAAAACGAAGCAGTACCCCCGAACCGCCCTCCATACATTTCATATGGAAACATTATTTTATGCTAAGTTAAAGTTAGAAATCGAGTGTGTCCATTTTCCAAGATCGATGATGCACCTCCTCTCAAAGCTGCAGCACCCCCCCCCCCTCCACCAAATAAAATAAATCCCCCCCCCCCTTTATTTCTAGTAGAAGTATTATTTCATGCAAATCAAAAATGCATTAAATCAGGATTGTCCACCCCGTAAGAACAGTAGCTCACCTCCCAAAACGAAATTATATAGTAAAATATTATTCTCCCCCCCCACCTCCTCTAATGGTGCACATTTGATTAAATCGCCAGAAAAATTACGCTGAACTGTTTTTTGCTTTCAAATGATTTCTTCTAAGCTTGTTACAAAAAGTCTTCGTTATCAATATGTTTTTTTGGAATCTAGATCCTCAGCAAAATCGTTATTGTTACAGCTATGTCTAACACAGTTTGTGCATATGATTGAGCACTTCAGTCCACTTTCAGATTTTTCAAACATTCACTATATCCAATGAACTCCTCAGAGCAAGCACAAGATTTGAGACGCAGAAAGTCTTCTAGAGCAGATGGCTTGACTGTTGTAATAGGACGCAGATTATATTTGTACGGTGCTTTCTTTGTACCCATCAAAAATGACACTAGCTTTCCCATACTTACAAATTACCTATACACATTGCTGGCATATTTCCTTGAAGCTTACAGATCATTACCAAAAATATGATCAAGCAGGTATCTTCCATTTATTACATATGAGGCAGTGAGAAGCAAATGAAAGCAAGTGGCAAAATTAAAAATTTGGAAATAACCAGTACAAATGGTTGGTGAACCTCTCCTCAATCTTGAGGCAAGAGATGGTACTAGTAGAGTTGGTAGTTGCTTCTATACAGCATGATTAAGAAAAGAAAATCAATGAAAGCCTACCTAGAATCTTATCTTTAAAAGCGTTTTATTCAAAACTTGAAAATGTCCACTTACATCCCTTTGCTTCTCAATGTCTCATATATGACACCAGCTGTTCGTTCTCTGATGGTGGATGAACCTTCTGCTTCAGATAATAGCACTTTAACGATACAAGATTTCTTTCCTTCTGAAACCAGATTCATCGAATACTGATGGAGGATCAGCACATAACTCGTACCAGAAGTTTTTAGCAATTTTTTATTCCATCTTTACTGTTCATACCATTCGGTGTAAAAGATGGTTTGGGCTTACACATCTTTACAGATAGTAACTACTCTCGTAACAGAAACAAAGACATAACTGTTTAGATCCTTTACAAAGAAATGC
Source organism: Uloborus diversus (assembly GCF_026930045.1). NCBI lineage: Eukaryota > Metazoa > Arthropoda > Arachnida > Araneae > Uloboridae > Uloborus > Uloborus diversus. Next base: position 147,596,499 of record NC_072732.1, read on the forward strand.
CACAAAATTGTTTGCCTTCAATATTCTTTAATGTTACTACCAGAACGTTAAAGGTCTCATCGCAACTCATCTTATCATCAGCGAGCAATACCACTACCAACTTAAGAGGGAAGAAACTTCTGGGGGCTTTAGAAAAGGATTGTGATTTCCAAACTGGGAGACAAAATATTTAGCATTCCATTGTTGCATTGTTCATTCTCTCATCAAGACTTGTTCTGTCGTTGAATCACTACAGGTTCTAGACCACCTGAATTTGTCACTGATTTAGATCGTTGGATAGCTGATGTTTTAGCTGATGTTTGATGTGATCAAATTTTTTTTATCGCATAATGTACTCAAAAGTTAGAGATAGTGTTGAAAGTATATGTCTGCATATTTAGCATAATTCACATAACCAGCTGCATAAAAGAGAGGTAGCTCGGTGTTTGCAAATGAGAACCACCTCCGTCTTAGAGGTTGCAGAATTGCAGCATTACCCGTCTTACTATTGGCAATTTCGGTTTGTCCCCCCTTACAGTGATGGCAAAAGATTGTGGAAAAGTTGAAGTTTGTTAATCAAAAAGAAGCAGGGAAACTTTGGTCAATTTGGACTTTTTTTATGCTGCACAGGAATTTTGTTTTCCAGCGCTCTAAACAGTTTAATAACTCCAGTCACAAATAATTTGATTACTGAGCTCGCTTAGATCTTTTAGAATTATCATTTTGACATTACTATATCATTGTGTGGCATTTTGTACTTCGGAAAAGTTTAAATCATGGAAATTTTTTCACGAATTTCAGTGCAATAGTTGATTTTAAAATGTAAATTCAGGGCCACCCCCCCCAAAAAAAGCGATGGCGCACCGCTTAAGTGTGACGGAGTATCCATCCAGAATAAAAGACCTCAAAAAAGAAAGAAATACCCCTTGAAAAAACTGCGTTAAAAATTCCAATGAGGCAAAGCTGCTCCATGAACCCCCTCCCCCCATTCCCCCCCCCCGCCTGTGCACCCCTGTTAATTAGAATTTTTTTTCTGTGAGAGTTTATTATTTTACTATTATAGAGTGGTTTCTGCGAGGTTTGAGAATTTTTTTAAGTAATAGAAATTATTTTTATTTAAATAGAGCATTATTTCGTCCCCCCTTTCCCCCCAAAACCAGACGCGCAAAGTGCTGGGACTTTTTACCCCTTTTTGCTGGAAGGGTAAGAAGTAATTTGCAACAGGTTTCACTTTCTTTTTTTTTTTTTTTTTTAAATTTGGGTTTGGCCATTTTTTGGCCTAATTTTACTGTACTATAGTAACCGATCACTTCAGCTCAACTACATAATGTGCATAATATCGTTAGAAACTCGCATTTGCTAAATTTCATTAAGACTCGCGTGTGTTGCAATTATTTTTTTTAAACCGCGGAACGTTTAAGCTTTTTCTTTACAGGATTTTTCGAATATCAATGAAACGGGGTGCAGCAGTTCAGTAAATGAACGCGTCGTACACAAAAACGAGGATTTCTAGATGCTTCCTTGTTTAAAATTGTATTGAAGGCGGTTACGGTTTCCTATTTATCTACGAAACACATTTTTGTAACCCTGTTTTCGTTAATCATTTTTGGGATAGTCCCCTGTTGGACTATCTTATTTTTTAGTACATTTCTCTTTAAAAAGCAATAAATTTACCTTTTGTTAAAAGCGATAAAGGCGTCCCTGTTGAACTAACATACGATCTTCCATCTTCAACTACTATACACGGTGTAGTTCCGTCGATTCCTTTCTGCATTCTCCCTACAGCTGAAACAAAATACATGCTTTACAAAAAACAAATTAAAATTGTATTGAAAAAAAAATTCAAAAATTTTATTTCAACTTTTAATTAACATTGTTGTGCGTCAAAAACTATCACTTTCCGACCACTCTAAATACCTTCGTTTTGTTGGCATTTGTCACAACCAGTAAAAAGTGGGAAACAATAGGACAGTATACAAACAAATTAGATTATGAACCATCAGCACTTCTATACAGGTGAAATAACAGATGCCTATGTCGTTTTATGTCAGTCTTTCCGCTATTCTATTCTTATTCTAAAAAATACTGAAATGTGCCAGGCGAAGCAATTGCAAAGAAAAAAAAATGGTGGAGCTTTGCTTACAAGCCTATAAAATAATTTTGTAATTACAAGTTTTACAAACTGTTAATTATATACACTAATGGAAAAAAAAACATTAACATTTTCCGCAACTATGTTTTCGAGAGAAAAAATAAATGAATAAAACAGTCAAAGTCGTAATTGAAAAAAAAGTCAAAGTAAGCGAACTAATAAATGTCTAATATGAAAAAGAAGAGAATGCATTGACTATCTAACATGCAATAGATGATTATGCAAAAAAAAAAAAAAAAAAAAAAAAAAAACCAGAGGAATTGAACAAGTGTTTCGAGTTGCAACATTTCGCACTGATCTGAAAAATATGCCTTAAAACGTTTGCGAATACGTATATTGCAAGATTTTTTTTCGATGCATATATTTTCCAAATACAACACGTTATTGAAACAAAAACAAAACTGGAAAACAAATCTTGTAAAAAAAAAAAAAAAAGAACACGAATGTAAAAGTATCGCTGTCTTCTTCTGACGAAATGAAAGCAAACAATATTTCGTCTGAGGAGACACAGAAGACGACATGAAAAGCTTACTCAGTCCTTCAAAGAAGCTGTGAGTGCTTTAAAAGCATGAGCAGAGAAGAAAAAAAATGACACTCTTTGTTTATTTTTGACTAATATGAGTGAAAAACTAGCCTTAAGGGAAAGCTGAATAAAATATACATATACGCACATTAACGATACAAAAGTGTCTTCTGAGAATTTCAAAGTAGCGCACAAAGATAGTCTTCTTTTTTAAGAAAGCTCTTGCATATTTTAAGATTTAGAAGACTTCTTTTTCGGGAAGCTTAATGGTAAGAGCTTGATCAGGAAATTTTAATATTTTTTATACTATCAAATATAAACACTTTTTAGCAATTTAAATTTTGCTTCCACTTTTCGATATATCTGTATAAATCATGCATTTATGCATAACTTGTTATAATTTAGACATATTTTACTCTTATATATTTCAGTGATATAACTCCTACATACATTATATAGAATGGAGTTCGATTTGCACAATTTTATAGTGAAACTGAAGTCAATATTTTAACCAAATGGAAACTTTATTTTCATTTTATTGCAATATTTCAGTTTTTAAAGTACCTTTTCACAAATAATTAAAATGTTTGTGAGGAAAAAAAATATTAAAAAAATTCAATTATACTATCTAATATACAATAGATAATAATGCAAAAAAAAAGGAGTTGGTCAAGTGTTTCGAGTAACAACATTTCACACTGATATGAAAAATGTACATAAAATTATTCCGTTATTAAAACAAAACAAAACTGAAAAAAAAAATATTTTCCAAAAAAAAAAAAAAAAAAAAAACATGATTGCAAAAGTATCACTATGTCATCATGCGACGAGATGAAAGCAAACAATATTTCGTCCGAGGAGACACAAAAGACGACATAAAAAGCTTACTAGTCCTTCAAAGAAGCTGTGAGTGCTTTAAAAGCATGAGCAGAAAAGAAAAAAAATGACACTCTTTTTTTATTTTTGACTAATTTGAGTGAAAAACTAGCCTTAAGGGGACAGCTGAATAAAATATACATACACGCACATTAGCGATACAAAAGTGTCTTCTGAGAATTTCAAAGTAGCGCACAAAGAGACAGTGTCTTCTTTTTAAGGAAGCTCTTGCATATTTTAAGATTTAGAAAACTTCTTTTTCCGGAAGCTTATTGGTAAGAGCATGATCAGGAAATTGTAATATTTTTATACTATCAAATATAGACACTTTTTAGCAATTTAAGTTTTGCGTTCACTCTTCAATATATCTGTAATAAATCATGCATTTATGCATAACTAGTTATAATTTAAACATATTTTACTCATATATATTTTTGTGATATAACTCCTACACATATTATATGTGAATAGAGTTCGATTTGCACAATTTAATAGTAAAAATATAGTCAGTATTTTAACCTAATGGAAACTATGTAACTGTATTTTATGGAAATATTTCAGATTAAAGTTTTTAAAGTACTTTTTCACAAATAATCAAAATAATGGTGAGAAAAAAATACATTAAACAAAATGACATTATACTATCTAATATACAATAGATAATAATGAAAAAAAAAGGAATTGGTCAAGTAATTCGAGTAACAACATTACGCACTGATCTGAAAAATGTACTTAAAATTATTCCGTTATTAGAACAAAACAAAACTGAAAAAAAATCTTCTAAAAAAAAAAAACAACAACAACATATGATTGCAAAAGTATCGCTGTCTTCATCCGACGAGATGACACAAAAGACGACATGAAAAGCTAACCAAGTCCTTCAAAGAAGCAGTGAGTGCTTTAAAAGCATGAGAAGAGAAGAAAACAAATGACACTCTTTGTTTATTTCTGACTAATTTGAGTGAAAAACTAGCTTTAAGGGAAAGCTGAATAAAATATACATATTCGAGCATGAACGATACAAAAGTGTCTTCTGAGAATTTCCAAGCAACGCACAAAGGTATACTATCTTCTTTTGAGAGAAATTTTTGCATATTTTAAGATTTAGAAAGCTTTTTTTTTCGAAAGCTTATTTTTAGAAGCATGATCAGAAAATGTTGATATTTTTATACTATCAAATTTAAACTCTTTTTAGCAATTTAAACTTTGCTTCCACGCTTCAATGTATCTGCAATAAATGATTCATTTATGAATAACTTGTTCTGATTTAGACATATTTTACTCTTACATCTTTTAATGATATAACTTCTATATATTTCATAATTTGTGAATGGAATTGAACTTGCACAATTTTATAGGGAAACTCAATACGATATTTCAACAAAATGGAAACTTTATCTGCATTATAGTGAAATATTTCAGATTAAATGTTTTTAAGTACCTTTTCATGCTCATCAAATGTTTGTTTGAAAAAAAATATTAATGAATTGTTTTTACACGGCATTTGTTAGCAGTGTGAATAACGTGATAGCTTACGGGCAGATTTTGTGTCCAACAGTGCAATCACAAGTGTTGAACATAAATGATGCTTTAGTTTTAAGTTCTCAATATCGGTAACTTTTTCAAGAAAAATATACAATGTGATAATCACAATATTTAGAGTATATACACTGATAATTAGGTATGCTGGCCTAAATAAATGGTTTGTATTTAAAAGCTACTTCCACGTGTAGTATCTTATACAATTAAGAACTGAGCGCATATGTCTGTGTATGTACCTAAGTCTGTACCTATGTAGTCATCTATGTCCAAGTTTCTTCTCCCGAACGACAGTGAACTGACCATCGAACCAGGTATCGATAGACTCGTAATGTTCCCGTCTTTATGTTTGGCTTTTCAACATAATCTTCCGATAATAATTAGAGGATACATCAATTAAAAATGATTAATTTTGACACTTAGATTTCGACCAAAATCCCTATTTTTCAAAGGCTTTCCTCCATTCAAATTATTATTCAGTACTTCATCTCAACTTTCCGCAACAATACTTTTATTAAAATTTATAGCTTGAAGAAAATCATATTGAGACAAAAGATCTGCTGCCATTTTTTGTCTCGAATATGAGCAGATAAAGTTCTCTTTTTTGTTTTAAAGACTTCTCCTGTAATCGGGGGTTTAAAACCTTTACTTTTTGATTATTTTTCCAAAATCTGCCTCGATTTTTTTTTTGTTGATGAATGAACACGCGTCACTTGACGTAGCTTTTATTTTCGAGGTGAACCGTGCAAAGCCGAGCGACGTAGCTATTGTTAATATAAAGGTTGTACGAAATGAACAGTGGATAAGTTGAATAAAAATAATACTTTTAATGAAAATCAAAAGAAATCTCCATGAGCGTTGAAACATAGGTCCCGGCGTTGCGGCAGCAGGTCGATGCATTTGCTGAAGAAAGGTTGGTGGCTGATTCCTGAGAAAGTCCAGCACAGCTTCCTTCACTTCATTGTCCGAATGGAAACATTTCCCCTGCAATGCTCTCTTAAGTGGCCAGAAGATGTGAAAGTACCTGGGTGACAGGTTCGAACTATACGGGGAGGTTGCCATACTTCCCAACGGAATTTGTTTAGGGTCATTGTTGTAAGGGTTTGTGGACGATAATGGGAAACACCCATTTACTCAGGTTGAGTTCTTCACTGATTTTACGGGTCTTAATTCTTTGATTAACTCGAATCATTTCATTAACGAAGGCAATGGAATCATTGGTGATCGTGAATTTTGCTTGGGCCGGTCTCGGCAGATCCGATGTCATTTGCCGCCCTTCTCAAAAACTTTTACGCCACTTGTTCACAGCCGTACGACCTAAACATTGGTTGCTATACACTGCTACCATTTGCCGATAGATTTCCGCATTACGCTCACCTCAACCAGAAATCGATCTGGACGCGTCCATGGATAGCATGACTTTCCTTTTTTACAATTTTCTCTACTGTAAACAAGCTTCACCGCAGAACGGCATCTGAGAAGCATACCTCATACCACCTTTTATACACTTGCACAGTAGGGTGGAGTAAAAATTTGAAAATGAAACTGTGGCCCAAAGCAACCGACATAAGTCACACCTTATGTCGGTTAGCAAAAAAAAAAAAAAATAAATTTTAATAATTTTGAGCCCTCAAACAGCAATCACATTGATTACTATAAAACATAGTTTGTCGTGCGAGTTGAATTATTTGACTTCTGCCAACTTTCGGTCTCAATGTTATATTGTGGCGTATTTATGGATTCTAATTTTACTCGAATAAAGCCATCTCTCTCGGTTAGACAACAAACTATAGCTAGTGATTCTTTATCTAGTTTTACATATTGTCGCAATGCTTTAGTATCACATGTGAGGTTTTGAAAACCATAATATTCAGTAGGTACGCCATCAAGCGCCATTTCTTTTCAAGTTTTATCTGAAATTCCCATTTATAGGTGGGGGACTCACTTCTGCTTATCGATGAGCTCATGTGTAGAAGTTGAAATCTGAAATTTTAAATATTTAATGTCCCATCGAATTCTTCAAATTTGTTGTCGTAATCCAACGCAAACCAAATTCTCTGATGTCGATCATCTGCATTCCCCAGTTTTATATTTTTTAGATTCTCAAAGTAACCAGTACTGTTGATTGCCGAAACGTCATCTGATAAAATGGAGTACGTCGGAGTACAATGGCAAAGTTAATTCGATTGGACGACAAAAATTTGTAATTCCAGATTTTAATTTCGATGCTGAAATTGAACGACCTTTTGCTCATGGATGGGTGGAAATGTGAAAACTCGGATCCTGCACCTAACATAGGAGTTTTAGATAAAACTTTGAAAGAATTTGTACTTGATGGCGTAACTACCTAATTGTATGATTTCCAAAATTTCACGTTATACTAAAACAATGAGACATTGCGTAAAATTATACCAAGGTTTTTATTTCCCGCGTACATTTAACATTTTGTTATGTGCTATGGGAAAAATCAACTTTTTCTTTCTCTATGTAAGAATTGCTTTTATTACTTTTTTTTCGATATCTATGTAATGAATACAAGAGCACATTTTTACTAATAATAACTTCTGATACTTTTCCTCAAAGTACGGAGCCTTACGATGTTGGTCAATTTTGAGGCTATATTGGAGAAATTCAAAGCATGTGTGGAACTTTGAAATATTGTTCATTATTAAAAGTATAACATGCGGTGTGTAATGTACACAAAAAGCCTACTCTTAAATGATATTACATCAAATTTTTATTTTTGATGAAATTATTGTAACTTTTTCCAGTTTTTATGCAATAATAGTCAATTTCAAGGCGCGAGCGAACCCTCAAGATATTTTTTTTTTGCTGAAATCCTTTTGCATAACTAAATATCTCTAGAAAAGGCAACGTTTCAAAGCTATTACTTAACGTTTATCATATTTTGATTTTTTTCACTCCATCCTGTTGTGCAGTGGCGCTGTAATCAAATCATTCAATCTGACGGTATTGCACGTGTCCAATTTCCATTTGTGCAACACTTATATTTGCATTAAATTCGTAAATGCCCATTAACCGTCGCTTGTTGCAGTTCGTCGGATTCTTTATCTACGCTCCTCAAAAGGGAAATTGCAACACCAAGAACGAATGCATAGCATTATGCAAGTAAACATATTAGGTAGACTTTTAAATTTTTCTTCTCTAAATCATGCTGTATTGCAGCACCTACAAGGCTACTAGTACAATTTCTTGTTTCAAAGAGGAGGAGAGGTTCTCCTATCATTTGTACTGGCTATTTTCATTTTTTAATTTTGTCGTTTGTTTCAATCCCTTTGCTTATCTTTGCCTCGTATGAGTTCATTGATGATTTGCTTTAGGTAGAATTCACAAACCACATCCACTGTTATGCGCAGATAATTAATGGTGTGTTCCTCATAATGAATATTTTCCCACATAATTATTACTGGTGCAAGCAAAGCCTAGTGATTTAGGAAAGTTTAAAAACATAAATTATTCTACGCCGTTTTTAATGAGAGTCATTTCCCAGTCTGAAGGCTGATCTGAATTGTAACCCGAACTTCTACACATAAATTATGTTTTAGCTTTAAGTACTCAACGCCACGTGTTTTGCTGACAGTATATATACATAATGTAACTATTGCATCGTTTCCAGTATAGTATAATTTGAAAAAAGGCCACCTGTGTTTCTGCAGTGTTAGAGTCTGACCATCTATATAATAGAAGGAAACAAGTAGTATGGGGCAATCAATAACCTCAGATAATCATTTTAACTTTTTGATGTTATTACCGTTCTGGTGCTTTTGTCGTTGTTCCTTTTTTTATAATTCATATTTTATTATGCGTAATATTCTGTCACAGCCATTGAAAAAAAAATATTGTGTAGTATATGATATGATAAATAACGAAAAACATTTCACATTAAATAAGAAAGATCGTACTTTTTATTTTTTTAAATATTAATATTGGTGTCAAACTCTTAAATGTACTTAGAGTGTCGTGTATATCAATTCTATCACATTCTATATAGGCCCTAGAATAAAATAAATTTAACATACAAACAAATCGATTGTCGTGCGTTGCACTTTCAGCTTCAAAGCAACATCTATACACATTTAAATAATTAAAGCAAAGGCTGAGTCTAGAAATACTTTAAATGTCATAGAATATTCAGACAGTAGACAACACTGCAAATGAAAAACTGAGAATAATTTAATTTTCCCTTTGTACGCTTTTGTAATTTAACTCGAAATTTGCTTCGCAGCTGAATAAAAAGTAAGAACGCATGCATTAATGATAAATAAAGTGTCCTTCCTTTAATGACATATTCAAGTAGGAGCGCGACAGTCTTTGAAGCAACAACTTCTTGCATATTTTAGCAAGACATGGAGTCTTTTATGCAAAGCGGCTGAAAGAGCCTTTTAAGCTGGTAGAAGGTTACAAAATTTAAAAATTACGTTCAAAAATAGGAAGAATTCAATTCTTCCGATTTTTAGAAGCCTTGGAAAAAAACTCGTAATTGCATCTAAATAAGAATTTAAAAACTGACTTTGAAGCAAATGCAACGAAAACTAGATTTAAATGTTCTTAAACAATATTTTCTATTGATAAATCTTTTAATGATGTGCTTTGTTTAGAGACGATAAGACTTTGCAATTAAAATAAGTGTTTTACTAGAATAAAAATAATTGGGAAGGGAATTGTTTTTCCTCTGAAACCAACAACAAAACATCATTATAAATTTAATTGTTGTATGGCGAAGTACAAATAAATAAATAATTCATAAGTGTTCTTTATTTAAGGTACTAGTTAATAAATCCGTCGATCATATTGTTAAAACGCTTAAAAAAGGCAATATGTATATATATATATATATATATATATATATATATATATATATATATATATATATATATATATATATATATATATATATATATATATATATATATATGGGGGGGGGGCGAACATGATCGCACAAATGAGCTTTACAAATTTATAAATAGGAGAACAATTGAAATACAAAACAAATGTTCTTTATACACTGAATAAAGGTAATGAAAAGCGAAATAAACAAACGCTTCAAAGCGTTTACAGATTTTAATTTACTTAGACCTTAAAAAATGATTTTCAAATTTTAAGATAGTTTTTTTTATTTTTAATGTGTATGATAAATGCTTGGTTATTTTCATTGCTTCGTCTTTAAATTTGTTGCCATGTAAAAAATGTATTTCAAAGAAAATACGTAGTATTGAAAAATAACTAAATGGTTCAAAAATTATCTATATCAGCGGTTCTCAACCTTTTTAGTTGAACACCCCACTAATTTTGTAGAAAACACCACTAAGCCCCACTAACTACTATATGTTACTTGCACAGCCAAAATTGACTTTTCACCAAAATAGGTGCTGGAGGGGAAGAGGGGAGGCATCTGCTCATAACTATCTTTAATTTTGTAAATATTATACCGTATTAGCATAAAAATTGTATTAAAATCAAGAGTTTTGGAGATGTTAATACCCTTCTCCCATCATGCTGCACCACTGATATGGATAAACTGTACAAGAACAATTTTCAAAATATTTTTTTAAGAAAAAGAACTTTATTGCATTCACATTAGCTGGCATAGCTGTAAGAAAGCTCAAAAACAAGTCATCAAAGTTAAAGCTCCAAAGGAATTTCACTTCTTTTTTCCTCTTCGAGGGAGTTGTTATTTGGATTGAAGCTGGATAGTTTTAGTCGCAAATACTTCGCAAAATTCAATGCATTTCTACATTATTTTTCTAAAATGCTACAATGAATTAAATTGTAAAAGTCCTATTTAAATTAGTAGGTTGTTGAAAAACCCCTCAAGTGTTCCATTACACTGGTTAGTCATGCCAGTACAACAAAGGAGGGGCATTTTTTAACTATTGAAGCTTGAAGCTAATACTAGTTTATTGGCAATTTTCTTTAAAAGAGGTTCTGATTCATTATATTTCATCTTCAATTATAGAGCAAAGAAATATAAAAAATCAAATCTTAAAGATTCTTACTGGCTAAGAGACAGGGAGAGTGACGGTACTTTTAATAAGTAAATTTTAGCAAAAAACGGAAACTGAGGCCCCAAGATTTATCTCGGTTCAGATTCTCGACCAGTGTCCACGGTCCAGTAAAAAGCTGTTTGCGGCCCACTTGTGTGCCGCGGCCCATGGGTTGAGAACCGCTGATCTATATTTAAAGTATATTTTAGTTACCTTATTTTAGTTTATCAACTTTTTTTTCCTTTACTTTTTTTTAAATTTAAGTACTAACCATTTTTTTTTTATTTTGAGATAGATTTTAAATTCTTAAAATACATTTCATGATTTTTTTTTTACATTTTATATTCTATTTCGTCATTTTACTAGGAAAATTTAAAATAAACCACAAAAACTAACATCGAGTTACTGTGGAAAAACGCAATACAATGTATAACTTCTACTTCTTCAAAATGAATATTTTTTTCCGTTTATTTCCTTAAAAACTTAAATATAGATTTTTTACCCTAATAAAGAATATTTTACTTTATTAAAAATTTGAAATTGCCACTTACTAGAGAAAATTAACCACTATTTCGTCATTGAAAAACATCGTTACAGGTCAATGAAGTAAAAATGTTAAGTAGCTGTGAAATTCGTTTTTTACGGGTACAAAATTAATTAAAATCGTTTCTTTCAAGACTTTGTCATAACTTAATGAGCTTTAATAATATTAGATTTTCTGTCAAAGAGTTTCATTATCTTTTCCAAAGGATATTAAAACCATAAATGATCCATTATGCTGTTCCGCTTGTAGAAAAAGTTCTACTATTTTCATTTTCAAGCAATTGACATAAAGGAAAATAGATATGCTTTTGAAGCAGAAAAAAATGAACTAACGTTGATAAAAATTTGAAGTTTATTTTGTGCCGCAAATACATATGGCAATTGACACTACAGAGCCAAAAAAAGGAAAAAGTGTTTGCTTAGATCCAGTACAAATGAGAAAGAAAAAAAAATGCTTTACGGAATTTAAAAAGTAACGAACAAAATATATTACAGCAATAAAACTATATAAATTTTAATATACATACATAATTAATTTATGCATTTTATATTTTATATACTTTTTATAATTTAGCGCAGCTGTCCTTGTACCTTTTCCTAAAATAAATAATTTTCTTTGACGCTTAGTTAAAAACCGAACTCTTTTTATTTCATTTTTTTTTTCGAGTATTTTTTGAGTTTTAGCCTACGTTTTTTCCCACGTGATCAAACATTGTGTAGATAATTTTTGAACCAAAATCAAATGTTCTTTTTGAAATTGTCGACCATAATCTTCGAATGTTTAATTGAATGTTTAAAGTTAAAAAAAAAAAAAAAAAAAACATGCAAGGTCATTAAACTTCAAATGTTTTCTTTAACCTTTTTTTTTATTTATATGTTTGTAAGAAAATTAAGTTTTATTACATTATTCGTTCTTATTTTATATTTGTCCTTTTTTCATTTTCAATTTCGATATCTCATTTCTTTTTCTTTAGATTTTTTTCATTACATACGTTAATACAGTACAACCTGTGACGTTGACCACCCTTGGAAGTTGACCACCTGTTGACCGCTTTTTTCAGGCACGTAATTAGCCCTTATCATACAAATCAATCTTTGTAAGTTGACCACTAATGTAGTGCATCGCAAGTGGTCAATTTTCACAGGTTTAACTGTATAATAGATTCTGTACTAGTTGCTGAACATTATTTTTCATTATGAAACAGTATTCTTTTCATGTTTTGAACGATAAAAAAACATAAAAAATGATGTTTTCCCAACCGTCATACTATAATTGGAGTCACATCCTACTTCAACATCTGTCTGAAACTTCGCAGTACTTTGCATTTTCCTCTAAATGATGGAAATTATTATTTAACCCGCGTGCTATGTTGTCAGCACGACTCAGTAGCTTTTTAAAGTTTTCCTAGTTAACGTATTTTTTCTCACGGGTTTTATGAGTACCTCGGGTCTTATTTGCTGTTTCAGAGATTGTGTTTTATTTTATGCGGTTGATTACTGCACAGTAAAATGCATACACTTCTTTTGAAAAATGAAACAGTATTTTAAATGAAAGTGAAAAATTAGTTTATGAGTCATAAATGACTCCAAGAATGTTCAATGTAAAAAAAAAAGAAAAACAGTATAGTAAAATGGAAGTTAAAAGCTTACCTGCAAAATAAGTAACACATGCAGACAAAATCACAGCGACCACTGCAAGAACAATGGCAGCAATTTTCCACGTGCATTTTTTACTACAGTTTTTTCTAATATGAAACCTGGAGGAAGCCATAGCCGCAGATGCAGAAAACACACCAGATGGAGTAGCTTTGAAAGGCCTCCGATGCGTTGTAGGTGGGGCTGTTGGTGGTTGGATAAGCTGAGGATTTACACAATTTGCTATTGGCACCATTGGGCCAGTCGTTGAACTCGGGGTGCTGCAGAATACTGGGATAGGATTGCTGTACGTGGCTCCTGTGGTGCTTGAACCTGTACTGTTGTTAGTTGTTGCTGAAATAGTTGTTGCAGCTGTTGTCGTGGAATGTAAGCTACTCGCTGCAGGCAGATCTTTACAGGGCGGCGTAGGTGCTTTAGAGTTGGTGTCGCTGCGCGGCAATGGGGTGGGCTGCTGAGATGTGTTGTATATCCTGTAAAAAACATTTAGACTCAGGTTACCAGAAGTGCACAATGACAGTGAGAACTAACCATGAACCAAATAATGAAAGCGATAACTCTAAAGAAAGGTTCAAAAACACATTGTATCGTACCGTATTATTCCGCATTATCCGGCATGCCGGAAAAAAGTGTTGAGCAGCATGCCGGAAAATCCGAATTATCCGGCATGCCGGATAATCCGAGGCTTATTTTGCAACAAAACAAACGTAAATTTCCTTATTCAGTTCCAATCAGAAAGCAAACCACTGTAAGGAGAAAAATAAATAAATCCCGAAAGTAACCTTTGTTCGAAAAAAAAATGTATTGCATAAAATATGTACTTGTTGTTTATGATAGTTCATTATTAGTAGATTTAATTATATGCCAATAAAGTAATCAATTCAGAAGCAATCAACGTTACTGCGACTTAATCACAATTTTTTTAATTAAATAAATTTTAGGTTCCTTTTAGAGAGGTTACTTTCATTTTTATTTATTACATAGCTGTGGTAAATTCTTTAGCACTGTTTTAGGGGTGGTAACTTGCTGCTTAAATGTTTGCTTACTTGTTTCAATTTATTTTTTTATAAAATCATTCTTTATTAAACAATATTTTTCTTGTTAAAATAACAAATGACATTGTTAGTAAATAATTTTACAAAATTAAACTGTTTATTAATATTAATTAGATATGTATATAACTTATATTCTTTTAAGCAGAACATATACTTTTTTTATAGTATTTAATTTTTTTCCTGTCCTCGAATTTTCCGGCATGCCGGAAAGGACCAGGCAAGTGTTACTGAAAATGTGGTGACCCCCGAATTATGTGGCATGCCAAATAATGCGGGGTAATACGGTATGTAGTTCGTCATTTCTTCGTACAATCTGACCAACAAAGACGAGGGATCTGACAAGCGACTAAGTTAGGACGATTCCATCTGTAAGAATCATGCCGCGGAGAGATAAAAATGACGTTGGAATTTCGATACATGTGTTCTATAATGTCACTAGGGCCTTATTAATTTATTACTTACTTGAGAAAATGAAGAGAAACAAAACGAGTTCTGATGGAAACGGCAAAAATAAAATAAAATGATTTCATTTCGTCCGGAAATGTAAAAACGAAATGGTTTAATCAAAATTGTGTTGTAAAAAAGAAATTAATTATTTTTTGTAGTGTAATACTAGATTGACCATTGTTTAGATTAAAAAAAATATTGCCATTAACAACTTGACATTTTTACAAAACTGGGTCTAAATAAGTAAGAGGCAAAAGTGCACATCTGTAACTAGCAAGCTGCCACAACTGCAAACTAATAGATGCGTTCATTTCCACCATTAAACCGGATATCTGCCTTTACCTATCATCGGTGGTCAGACAGTACTTAAATGACATTGCAACCATAATTAGTCCTATATCTACAGTAACTTATCTCCATAGCCACCAATTTCCTGGAATTGTAACATGCTCGTATTCTCATAAGATAAAATTGAGATTATATGTTTTTCATACAAAAACTCTTAACCACTTTGTCAACATTGGCATCCATACTGCCAGTAATTTTATTAAAAAATATTATTTTACTAAAATATTCTATAGTAAAAAACAAGAACGCGGTGGTTTAACAAGCTTCATAAATACAAATAATGGGGTTTAAACCTCCTTCTAATTTTTCGCAGTACTGTGAGTCGAACTGTTCTACCAAATGGGACAAGAAGAAAAAATATGATTAAGTAAAAGTACACATTTTGCGGCGTAAGTCATATGAGGAACCAATGGGCGCAATAATCGTCTGCCTCTTCCGGTAAAGTTACTGTACATTACAGTTTTTTTCTTCACCGTAAGCTCTTTATTTTACAGTAATATTCACTCTAAAATGGTTCTTAAATTTTTAACAGTGCATAAGCAATGTCAACTATTTACATTTGCATTATTTTAAAAGACAGACGCTAAAAAATATAACTTTGCAATGTAAAAGAAATAAACAAACGGAAAGTAAGTTCCTGATGAAATAGTCAAAAAGAACGTTACGTAAAAAGTGTTAGCAGACGCAAAAATAGTTTCGAAAGTGGCATTAAAAATATCGCGCCAGAAATCATGCTATCATATGTCATCTAATCTCTCACAATAGTTCCAGAGAAAAAGTGAAATCTTTCTACAGAAAACCGATAATCGTTGTATGAGACGAATCGTAGATCTAAGAAAAGCATCACCATGAAAAATCTATTCCGATGTTCTATTATAAGAGCCTAAGGATCGAAATAGAACATTAACTTTGGAGTCTCTAGATCTGCGGCCGGTGTGGAAACGTTCGTCGAGAAAGAAAAAGTGCAGTTGATAAGAAGACGGTTGGAAAAGTGAAACTTCAAGCACTTCTCCTCCACTGGGCCTTTAAACACGTTTTATCGACATTGACAGAAAAGCCAAGGGGGAGGAAAAGTGGTTCTTTTAGGGCACTTTTTGAAACACTATGAGAGACATAACCTCTAGTTGTGGAACATTATTCCAGAAAAAAGAGGAAAAAGAAAAATAATAGCGTTATTTTTGAGAGTTTTTTGTGGGAAGCACTGCAATAATGATGTATTTTACAGAAGGAAAAGAAAAACATCGAACGTACACTTTCGTATTTTTTATTTTAGACCCTAGATAAAACGATATGCCTGAGCTTTAAAAAAAAATCCCTAGAGGAAGCTGCTGTACCCACGGACAAAATTTACTTTTCAATTTTTACTGGTCTCTGGGAATAGATAATCGATCGGAAAAAAATCCTGGCAGCATCTACAACTTAAAATCTAATTTGGCAATTTTTGTCAGATAAAAATCTCAAAGCTTTCAACCTCAAAAAAATTTCTTAAAAACCATCTTTTTTTGTCCGTGGGTACAGCAACCCGTTCACCCTGCAGACAGGTGCCTTTGTACCCATTGGACATATAAAAAAATAATATATAAATAGGTCTGAGGAACTCAATTATACTCAATGCATTTTCATAAGCCATTTTATATTGAAATACTTCAAACATTTATTGAAAATAACGTTAAATAAAATCTCCAACAGAAGTTAAACTTTAAAAATTACCCGATGGTTTCTTACCTTTTTTAAATTTTCTTTAATCTTTAACATCAGTGAACTGTTTAAAAACGTTATTAGTCTTAAGAGAGTTAATAATGTTATGACTGATTAATATGTTTAAAAAAAACTAGATTCATGATAATATGGCTCTCTATGTATCAACATAACAACTTCAATTTATACGCAAATTGAAACCTTTAACCTAATATTAACCCACCACAAAAAACTCAGTTTAGATTAAACAAACAAAAATTTAGAAAAGTTGACTTCAAATGAAAACAGGTGGGATTGACGGCCTGTAGATCCTACAACAGGTGGGGGTTACGTCAGCACTATAACTTCAAGTCCTATTTCAAATTCATCATCATTGTTGAAAGCAAATTTCGGACGTTGATGACAAGGCTTCACATCGTAGGAAGACTCATGTGTGACCCAAGGATACTAAAATTTGCTGTCCGTGGGTACACATGGTTGTGTGTCCTTGGGTACAAAGATATGCCGTTTTGGTTTTGCAAGGTAGTCACATCGACAGGACTACAGTTTTACAACATTAAAAATCAGAAACAAAACCTTCAAAATATAGGGAATTATGATTACAACAAAAAATGAATAATACAATCTACGACGGACGAAAAAAAAAGAAAAAGAAATTGCTCATATTTTTTTTTTACTTAGACTCTACAAAAACCGAAAAAATGTAATAGATTTTTAAATGTTCGTTTGATGGCGTTGAAACTTTTAGGGTACTGGAGAGGGCTGTGACGCACACGTTGAACCCCAATTAGGATCTCTCTCGACGATACCCGGAATTTCCCGACCAACGTCCGTAGGTACAACCGTCCATGAGTACAGCATCTTCCCCTACTATAACATCAAAATTTAAAATGATTTTAACTTTTAAAAGCATTTTTTGGGAAGGCACAAAAAAGTATATTTGCTTAGTTAGTGCTAATTAAATTTCACCTCTGTAAATCTGATTATTCTGCTGCTTTTGCATGTTGAAAAATGAATTTTCTTCACTGACAAATGTTCGAAATGTAAAAATATTACGAAGCAAATTATTTTGTTATAAGAGTCATTTTTGAAGTAATACTAAGATGTTTTAAGTAACGTAGTTTCATTATATTTTTGAAGAAAAAATGTTTTATGATTTTAAGTATGTACCTGAAGAGTTTATTTTTAAACTTATACAGAAAATAATTGAAATTTTGACATCTTGGATGTATGGCTTTTTGGGCGCTACGCCACACTAGGACTCCACCGACAACTCTTATTAGTTTAAGTGATTATTGAAATGACCAAGTCACGATTTTCAGTCATCTAGGGTCCATCCGTCATGGTCACGAGCTTATGTAAAATTGCACCTAGCATCAAAACGACCTTAAAAGCTGACGTAGAGCATGAGTAAAGATCAGCATCAACCTAGAGCTTGTAAACTCTTATAAACGAAACAAACGATTGTTTCCGCGGCGGAGCGTTGAATAGATCTTGTTTTGTGAGCTGTCTGTGAGCAGTAAGATTGACGTAGTTGGTTTTATACCACACAGGTGCCCTGGATGTTATTGCCTCTCTTTGTGCTGTAGAAATGTATTCTCTGTAATTAAAATAAACTTTGTTTCTTATGTTGTGGGAAGGGACAAACCTGAAACATATCGAAAAAAAAGCGAATGACTAAAAAACAAGAAGTTCTGTCTAGAACTAGAAGAGCCTACTTTCCCGTACACCCATACTACTTTCTAGTACCTGATCAATATTCTCAAAAATAGCTAAAATCGCAATTTTTTTCAAACATTTTTTTAAAATAAGAAATTTAAAGAATAAAATATTCTTCACTCATCTAAAAAAAACAAATAAAATAGCAACTTTTAAACAAAGCAGCTAATTCACTTTTTTCCATTAAAAAATCTTTAACAGGTTTTGAAACGAAAAAACAATAATTAAAATTAAGCTCATTAAAATAAATACATCACATCAAAAAAAAATGTTTTTTTTCCCCTGTTGCCAAAAACATTTTTTTAAATGAATTATTGCACTTACCAAAACAAAAAACAAAAAAATAAATAAATAAATAAATAAATAAATAAATAAAATGTCAACTTAAAAAAATAATTTTCATTGTCAAAAAAAAAAAAAAAAACCGTCTGCGCATATCTTTATGTAGAAACATAAATGACTTCGAGTTTATTCGCCAAAAAACTGAGTACCTAAATTGAAACTTGAACGTAAAAATAAAAACAAGTCATATCAACAATAATTATTTCACAATTAAAACCACAGCTGCGGAGTCGGAGTCGAAGTCAATCTCATTTTGAGATAAAGGAGTCGGAGTCGAATATCCAAGAATCGGAGTCAGTCATTTGTTCTCCGTGTATAAATTTTTGCCAAAACTACGAAGTCAGAGTCGAAGTCGGGGAGTTGGAGTCCGATTAATCGTCGGACACAGAAGTCGGAGTCGGAGTCAAGTGCCTCCAAATTCTCCGGAGTCGAAGTCTGGAATTTGGCGTCAAGAGTTATTTCCAACAAAATTTGTTTGAAGTAAATTCGCCTTCAAGTAAGGAATCTACATTGACTTTCAGTTTCCCCGTAGGCGCTATTGTTAAGGGATTTGAACTGTTCAAAATGGAATGGAAAATTGTTCAAATCAAAAAGATATTTTATATACAAGTTTCTCATCAAAATCTTTTTCCTACAAAGTTTGTTTGAAGCAAATTCGCCTCGCAGTTCGGAACTGCCTTGAATTTCCCCGTAGGCGCTAATGTTAAGTTTTTTTGAACTGTTCAAAATTGAACAAAAAATAGTTCAAATCAAAGAGTGAAATATGGGAATGAGGTGTCCTCGCTGAGATCTTTTGAACAAAAAAAAAAGTTTTTTCGAATCGGACTACTCATTCAAAAGTTATAAGGGGGGGGGGGGACAGACCGACAGACATTTTTCCCCATCTCAATACCCTACTTTCCAATTTTTAATTTTTCAATATTTATTTAATTATTTTATTTGTTTTTGACTTTTTTTTTGTTTTTCGCGATATTTTTAAGATGCATTAAGCCTTTTTTCATGCTTTTTTCTTCTTTTACTGACATTTACTGGGAAAGTAGGCTAAAAACGAACTTTTGTACAAGAAATTGCTATTGCTTATACTGTAATAGCAAAACACCTATTTTTATGGCATAATTTGTTAGTATTGTTAGTTTAGATGACATATAAAACATCATGGACGTATAGTTGGTAGATTCAAGTATTGTAATTTACTACTTTACGTTTTTAATTTAGAGATTATTAAATGAGTTTTTGCCTAAACATTTGAAAACTTTGAATTATTTAATCATATAATTGTTAACTTGAGAAAAAAAGATCATCCCACACTTAAAAACGAGAATAAAATCAAGAAAGTAAGACGAAAGCTTATTTTTGCAATGGGGTCGTTTCCAAAATGTTAAAAGTATTTTTTTCTGAAAGAGCATTCTTAAAAACATAGGATCTGAGCATTTTTTAAAATAATTTGTTTAAGTTTAATATAAAAAAATACCTAAATAAGTGCGCTTTCATTATTTAAATTTCCTACCGATGACATCACAAATGATAAAATGTCATTCTGTGTTGCCATTCACAGAGCGAAATATTTAATTTGCATCTTTACTCACGTGTATTGGCTTTCATATGGTTGATAGCAAGTGTAGAGCGCAATTTTAGTTTGCGTCTTGATTATCATAACGTGGAAAAACGCGGTACAAAGATGCGCCAAAGAGCATTATTTGTGACGTCATCAAGACCACGCCTTGTTTGAAAAATCGGAAATTTAAAAAAAAATAACTAAAAAATAACTGTTGGGAAAATGAAAGATTTTTCTGGGTCCATGTTTTTTTTTTTTTTTTTGCTTATTCTATCAATTTCAGTGTCTAAAAGTACTACTTTTGACTGAAGGAAGCAACCCAATTGTAAAACCTTTCAAAAACTTTTTGGTAAGCTTACATATAATTCTGGTGAAAATCTCAACTATACGCGTTACAACTTAGTAACATTACTATGGGGTAACTTTAACTATAGATTAGTGATACGTCTCAACATCGTAACGTTACAACTGTGTAAACTTCTCAAAGCGATGCGTTACTTCGCACCAGTTTTATCAGTTAAGTTAGTCCAGAACTTGCGAGGCATCAATAATTCCATCGAATTTATGGAATTAGGATTTTTGTACACAGTATATGACAGTTAGTTTTAACAATCTGGTTTTGATTTCTATTTATTTTCACTAATCGGATCGTGAATCATATATGATGGAATAAAGTAACCTGGAAAACTTTTTTACTTAACAAAGCATCTCTAATTTCAGCGTTTTTTGCAGTTAACGCTATACTAAAATATTTTCGCCCAGCTATTCCTTACAACGAAAGCAGACTTATTAAAGCTAACAAAGTATTCTGAAACAGAGAGAAATTAAGAGCTGTAGAAACAAATTCAAAACACTTTGTTTAGCAACATATTTCTCTTTGACAAATGGATGCGTTTGTAAACTATATTTATAAGTACATAACAAAACATAAACTAATGTTGCATTTTTTTTTGTACCTAAATATTTCTTACCTAGCAGGAAAAAACTATACTATTCCAATCTACCTTTTCCTACATAACAGAAGCGAAAAAAAAAAAAAAGAAACGATTTACGCAACTAATCAAAAGAAAGAAATCCAAAATGAAAAGCATTAATCTTTGATATTCCGCATTTTCCCCCGGCACATTCATTTTCCAGGGAACTCCTCTTTTTCCCCAATGTCAAATGGTACCTTAAATTGTAAGAGAAAAAATGATACAAAATTCTTGTATCGGAAAAGAAAGAACAAGGTCTGTGCACATGGTAACTGAAGAACTTTATAGCAGATACTAAAAGAGCTTAATCTTGAAGGAAATAACCTGTCATACCTGTAATCGCACCATCGCGTTTTAAAGTGTCTTGCAATTTAAAAATATATAGTGGAAAAAAAGACTATTCTTCTCGAGCTATGAAGTGTATCTCCTTACGGTTGAAAAAACGACCAAAATTTTAGACAGCGTAAAGGCTAAAGGGGTAAAATTTCTCTCGAAGCATTTGAGACAATGGTTGCGCCAGGCATTTGGAAACTTTCTTTCCTTTAGCTATTTTTCCTGATATTCTCTGGTATTATCTATACTTCAGAAAATGGAAAAATGTGTTTTTTGTTAAGAGCAAATAGTTTTTAGATATTTTCTAATGTTTTAAGCTGCTACTGTTGCTTTTGATACACATTTGCTTTAAAAGGATTAACATTGCTGGGTGTTTTTGACATTAATTTAAATACGAGTTCAATATACTAATAAATACCTTGACTGGAAAAAAAAATGTTTTCAGATATTTTCTAATATTTTGACTTGTTACTAGAGCGTTAGATACACATTTATCTGTTTAATTTTTAACATTGCTGGATTTTTGAGACATTAATTTAAATATTCTCGTTTCCTCGAGTCAAACATTTTAAAAGCTTAATATTCTTATTGGTCTAAGCAATAAGATTTTTTATAGTATCTGATGTTTTGGGCTGTTACTATTGCATTACGTACGCTTTTACAGTTTTAATATTGTAACAAGATATTTCTAACATTAACATAAATACGTTATTCTTCTCGAGCTATGAAAAGTATCACCTAAGGTTGAAAAAACGACCAAAATTTTAAAAAGCGTAAAGGTTAAAGGAGTAAAGTTCCTCTCCAAGC
Source organism: Uloborus diversus (assembly GCF_026930045.1). Taxonomy (NCBI): domain Eukaryota; kingdom Metazoa; phylum Arthropoda; class Arachnida; order Araneae; family Uloboridae; genus Uloborus; species Uloborus diversus. The sequence continues at coordinate 147,619,047 of NC_072732.1, forward strand.
ATTTGAGACAATGGTTGCGCTAGACTTTTGGAAACTTTCTTTTCTTTAGCTATTTCTCCCAATATTCCCTAATATTATCTACGTTTCAGAAAATTTAAAAACGTATTTTTTGTTAATAGCAAATATTTTTTAGATTTTTCAAATATTTTAAGCAGTTATTGTTGATTTAGATACACATTTGCTTTAAAAGTATTAACATTGCTGGGTGCTTTTGACATTAATTTAAATATGTTTTCCTTCTTGAGGTAACTGTACTAAAAAGTAAGAATACTGGAGTAGAATGTTATTTCAAAACGTTTTGACTTGTATTACTATTGCATTAGACACATTTATCCGTTTATTTTTAAATATTGCTGGATGTTTGATACATTACTTTAAATAAACTATTCTTTCTTCAAAGCATACAAACTTACATAATCTAAAAAGACTAAAAAGAATTTTTTGATACCATGGTTGGACAGGCATTTCGAAACTTTCTTTTCTTAAGCTGTTTTTCATGATTTTACCTATTATTTTCTATACTTTAGCGAAATAAGAAATGTATTTCTTGCAAAGAGCAAATTATTTCGACATTTTCTAATGTTATGAACAATTACTTATGCCCATGATACACATTCAGCTATTAAAGGATTAATAATGTTGGATATTTTGGGCCCAAATTTGAATGTAGTTATGACAAAAATTGAAAATGATTACTTTTGAGAAGTTTTGGATACATTACTTGACATATACATACAAAAATAAAAGCTAAAGGCATTTACATTTAATTTCGTTACTAAGGAACTAGAGAAAAAAATAATTGCTTTGTTCCTAAAGTTGGATTTAAAGGCTCAATTTTGAAATTTTAAACCTTTCATTTCATTTATGATTTGCACTGAAAATATGTAAAAGAATTAAGTATGACCTATTCATTTTACGATTAGAGCTTTGCAAAGCAAGCATCACTTAAAACCCCCAATTCAAAATCTACTTGTTTGCACACACACAAATCAACACTCCTGCTCATGTGTATATCATACATTAATATCCTCATCAATACAAGAAGAAAATCTATTATTTAAGTACGCATATAATCTAGAAAACTGTTATGTGAACGAAGCTTATATTTTGCATAAAACTGTGCTAGGAAACTAAGTTAAATTCATTTCTGCTTGGATGTAAGAATTTTTCTGGAAAAAAGAATAAACATGTTTATTTCTGATGTTAGTTGAAAAATTGAAAATTTAAATACAAAATAAAACTTCGAACGAACAAAAAAAAAAAAAAAAAAAAAAAAAAAAAACAGCGTGAAAAATAATGCTAAAACTAGCCACAATGTTGAAGTTATGATTTTAAGGAAGGTGAATATTGCAGAAATTGACGTATATACGAAGGCTCGGAACAAAAACCTAGAAAAACTGGGTAGAAGTACTGTTTTGAGAAACAAAAGCTCTAAAATTTGCTGTCATACTTCATTTGAGGTAGTGAGAAGTAAAGGGATGTAAATGGCAAAAATAAAAATTTGGAGATAACTCGTACAAATAGTAGGGAACCTCCCCTCTGTCTTCAGTCAAGACATAGTACTAGTAGCCTTACCCGGTGCTGCTGTACAGCATGATTTATAAAAATAATTATAAAAAAAAAACAATGACAGTCTACCTAGGACGTTATCTTTAAACGCGTTTTACTCAAAACTTGAAAATGTCTACTTACATCCCTTTATTTTCTCCCTAGCTCATTTGCCAACAACTAATAAATAAATTTATGTATGATAAGAGAAGAATAATAATGAAAATAAATAAAACACAACTATTATGTTTTACATGAAATACACCGTCAGCCCAGTGATTCCAGCAGAGGACTGCAGTTTCATGCTTATTAGCACTCATCAGCCCGGCTTAGGAAGTGACAGAGTTGAAGGTGGAAAACCTCTTAAGGAAGCCAAGAGTACTAAACAAACTAGTAGCTAATATGGAATTAGCACTGACCAGACGAGTGACTGAAACAATGGTTCGGTTCAACTCGAAGATTGAAGGCAAAGCATATAGGGCGGTAACTTACTGAAAATATTATGTTATATTTATATTTACACTTTAATAATGTATTTTCAAAGACTTTGTTTAATTTGAAAACTAAATATAGACAAATACAGCACTGATACCGTCGCCCAAGGCATATATGAGACAATTTATAATTTTACAGAATAATTTTACAGAAAGAGTATAGTATCATCAGATGTGGGATTTAGTAACTATCAAAAGTAAATACTTGTGCAACTATTAAGTTACTATTTGTGAACTTTATCTTTTATGTGACTTTTATCTCATTCCATAGCATGAAAACGTTAAACGTAAAATGTATTATTTTCTTAGAATACCTTTTATATAATGCTTTGTATTTATCCTGGACTTTGTATATTTATGAACATATTGCTTCCAGAAGGATTTTTTCAAGTGTGAAACCTTTCAATACACTAACAGTTTTTCTGGTCAACTATTTGTTCACTACGTTTTCCTCTTCCAGTATTTTTTTTCCTCTAGAAATGTATGTTATCTTTGTAACAAGAAAGCGAAGAAATTGTCTATTCATGCGGTAAAAATTATTTTTCCGTTGCAGAATTCAATAATGAAAACTCAAAGTACTCCTCTCTAGTCAATAAAAGAAGCTCTTAAAAATAAATTTTGAATCCAATCCATTCAACTTTTGTAGAGATAATTCCATAATGCAGTTTACTTTGATCTTTATATAACCTAACTAAACAAGTTTCTTTCAAAATGATACGCTACTTTATCAAAGATTTCCCAGAAAGTTTTTTATGATCGCGAAAGAAAAATCAATTACATCGAAAGAAACTACTCGAGTAAGAGATATATAATTTTTTATTGTTTGTTTAGAAGTATCAAATAAAATTTTTGTGAGTTTTTGTGAGAGCAAAGTAATGTAAAAGAGTTTTCAAATAGAAAACAGACAACTTTAGAATTTAATTGAAAAAACATTAAGGTTCCAAAAACTCTGGAACTTATTCGGTCCCTGTAACTGAATGTAATGCAGAAACTTCTGTGAATTTACACTAAATTAGCGATTTGTAGCGAAACAAATAAAACTTAATAAATGCAATATTTCAAGTTTTAATTTCAGAAAATTTTCTCATTTTTTGAAAAACGAAATTACTTTTAGTACTTAGCAAAAATTTCTGTTCATATTCTAATCATAACTCGAATTCTACTAATTTAACTTCAAGGAAACTTTTGCTTCACCTTTTTTATTTTAATTCTCTTCAATAAAAATTTTTTTTTCAGCCTATGCTATTACTTTTTCTATCAGGTATCTTTTGTGGTAAAAATTTACTGCGTTTGTCAGTTATTGTTGTAAGTTACGTATCAATAGTTAAAAATCACTGCCGAAATATTAGATGCCATTGCTTCAGGAGGTGGGGTTTCTTCATTTACGTATGGATAAGACCGCACAAAAAGATTTACCGGACAGAAAGAAGGAATAACACTCGGAATCGAGCCCTCGACCTCTGTCATAGGAAACGCAGCTTCTGTTGCGGAACCACTATTGCAGTTTTGCATTTGTTTCAGAGCACAAACAATTCAGCTCTTTCAGTTCGATGAGGCAAATTATGATGACGCAGTTAGTTTTTGTACACCGGATAGCAATACAACATATTTTTTCCTAATACTGTTCATAGTACGTCAACTTGATTTTTTTTAAAATTTTATGTGGTTGGAAATGTAGAAATTGCTGTCGGCTCACTGCTCTCCCCGTTTTATTAAAACCACTCCTCCCCAACTGGTTGTATATAAGGGCAACGTGTTATGAAATTAATGTGTTAATTTCTAAAAACCGTTTATTTTTTCGATAAATATGTACTGTGCATGCACTATAATAGAATATGCATAATTATTATTAGGTTGTTATTCTATCTGGAGTACGGTACAATTATAGCGTTGCATTTTACTTTTATTGTTGCATACTGTAGGTAATGTACTGTTTTTTATGTCTTTCTCTCTCTCTTGAATTGATCAGTAATCCCCCCTCCCTGCATTGTAACATTATTTTATTATTTATAAAACAACTTCTCTTAACACAGTGTAAATATTGTTTATTATATAACAAAATGTAATGCATAGTTATTCGATGGTTTGAAAGAGTTTGACGGGTTTTTCTAGTGTAAAATAATTACAAAAATATCAAAAAGGCGCATACATACCCTTTTCTCAACGATAAATTTCTTACTTACCGCGAGGAGTCTTGTAACTCATCCCTTACGTAAATCGAGACTCAAATTTATACTAAGATACCAAAATTGCTGCTATCTCTTAAAACTGCTATCTTTTTCATTTCATTTAATTGGAGTTTTTTTTTCCGGTAAGAAATATCTTATTCATAGTTATTGTTTTGCTTGTAATGTAAGGAACATCAATTAAAGACGAAAGCGTCCCACCTGCTAAGAAAACTGAACGTCCACCACCAAGGAAAACAAAAGAAAATGTCGAAGACGCGACTACGGACAGTAAACATGACAAAACAAATTGGGGTTTTTACCCCTCTGGATCACAGTTCCATGAAGACCCATGGAATTGATTTTTCATATACTCAATCTCCAGTGCCCATAACGGCGTACAAACTTCAATCACTGTAACCGGGGAATTGTAGGAGCATAAAAGCTAGAAACTTATTTTTTTTTCGCAGTTTTCGTGTTCTCGTTTTTCGACAGGGCTACAGCCCAGACGAGAAAACGGATCGAGCTAAACATTTTTACCTTTGTCACTCGCCCCCTCCTCCTCCTTGGATCTGTGGTGTTGATTTTTTGCATACTTACTCTCGTGTTTTCGTTTAGGACGCATACCAAAATTTGGCCCCCGGACCCATAATGACACGGTGCAATCGAGGTTTGAAAATCCTAATTTTTCAGAATTTTATCAACTTGCTTTGCTGTTCTTCTGTTCGGGTAAAATTACATGATTGATTTTATTCTCATAGCTTGATGAGGTATAGACCTGAAGCTTTGTGCAAAATTTCAGACAGGAAAACAGGGAGGATGATAGTTTGGTAGAAATTTGGAGCGAAAACTAGACATCATAACTCTTTGAAGCCAAAGTTTTGGACTTAAGAGGAAGATATTCTTTTTTGCTGGAAATAATTAAAGTTTTTCTTCGTGAGGAAATTTTTACCACAGTTTTGTTTTTATGTGCATACACAATTTCACACCAATACAACTAAAAGTAACATAGATATTAATTTTTAATGTTGAATTAATTTTATAAATTCAATAATTCCTTACGAGTATCAAGGTTTTTTTTTTCTTTTTGTACTAAACGCGAGCATAATAGTAGCTATTAGACTGCACTTTCGAAGATACTGTGGTTATATCTGCAGGCTAGAAATCGAATCTTTATCAAGCCTGAAATCGATGTCATGAAAGAGACTGCCTGGATTCATTCAAACAATAACTAATTTTGTACAAGCATATTTTTAATATTTATGCTTAAACTCCATTTTGGAAAAAAAAATAAGTGAGATTTCTAATGCTGAAACAAATTTAATTTTTATTCAAATGTAAATTTAAGACATTTGAAAAATCTATAAAGCAGAAAGCTTAGCATGTCTTGGTAGATTGAAGTTAAAAAAAATACTACTCATTCATAGTGACTAATGAAGTGATAAAAATCTTTACATCTATCAAAATCATATTTTTTATTGAGAAAAAATTCAAAATTAGAGCAAAAAACTGCAACTTAATTGCGATGAAATTCCTTTTATTAAAAAAAAAAAACATTAAGCAAATAAAACGAATCGGAAAAAAGGACCAAAAAAACGCATTAATAAATATTTGTTGTGAAATTTCTGATTTTCTTTCTGACGTCTGAAAGTTGCAATTTACAAGAATAAGCTACCGTATGTGCATTGATATTTTTTTTTCATTAACTAGTATTTTTTTAGCTTTCCTCAAATTTAAAAGAAAAAATACTTTTAATATTCTATTTATGCATGTTAAGTATGACTTCCTTTTGTTTTGGTGATCTTTCTTTTGTTTCAAACATCAAAATTGGGAAACATAACTTTTATGGAACGACATATGCATTTTCCTTAAAAACTTAATACTGGACGTTCTAACTATCTTTCGTTACTTCTTAGCTAGCTGTACAATTTCTAACTCTTAATTTTGCATAATTTTATTGTTGTTTCTTCAAGAAATTTATCTGGCAACAACAAAAAAAAAAAGTGTTTCATTCATCTTCCTGGTCTTTCAACACAATAATCAATAGAAGCGTTCTCTGTGTCTATAAGTTAGTCAATTTGTATGCCAAAAAGCAAAAGAATACCTACACCTTCAAATTTTGTTTACATGTGTGTAATTATATGTACAATTATATTACATCAGAGTCATTGCCATACTGTACTTTTCAATTCTTTTTTTTAAGAAGGCTCATTTGTTTTCCCTGCAATGATTGAACTAAAAATAGCTTTTTTATCAAACTAAAGTGACAAAAAGTTGTAAAATTTTATTTTTTACGTCAAAAATCAGGGCGTGCGTGTGGTTGCAATATTTGAAATAGTTTTTTTAAGCAATTAATATTTCCTGTTGATGTAACTGACGCTCGGATACTTTCTCAGGGGTTCTTACTCGTAAACAGCAAACTACTTAACTCATTGCATTACGTAGAAAATGAACAATTAATAATGCGATATCTCGCTGCCGTGATATACGTGCCCATCATTTTCCTGGCTTTGTGACTGGTAAATATCAAGTAGTGTCATTTCTTATGTTAAGTTACTATGACTTGGCATTTATTTAGCTTTGTGACTGGTAGACAGAGAGTCACAGGATTCACTGTTTTAAGAACGTAGTTAACCTTACGTAAAAGTATGCTGTGCTGTTATGGCTTAATACGTGTCTCGGTGTTAGTTTTATTCGGTTTGTTACTGGTATAGATAGAGAATAAAGTTGTCCATTGCTTTATATGGTTATCATAGTAATAATTTTAAAGCTTGCGATAAAGAAACGTCACGAAGGAGCATATTTGATTCTTTGAAAAATAGAACTAAAATTGCTTTTAAAAACGCATTTCATATTCAAAATAACCTGAAACATTCTCTTGCATAAAACTGTCCTTTGCGATCACTGCTTTACCTGCTTCAAAATAAAGAAATATTTTTTTGTAGTGCCTTAATAGCTTGTTCTCTTTGAAAAAAATATCGGTTTGCTATCGTAATTATAGAGATAACTTGGTAGGTATTTCTTCCATCTTATCGATGTTTTTAATCATTCTTCAAAATACACAGTGAACGTTAATTCTTAATAACCTTTTGAAATGAAGTCCAATCCAAGTATTAAAAATGTATCAATATCCAAATCAAAATATATCCTTGACATTTTGTTAATGCAAGAAAGAAAAATACCCTCAAAATAGTCATTACAATGAGAACAGAATATCGTAGACGGACTCAGCTTGATTTTTTTTGACTAAATTTACATCATTTTTTTTTCAAAGTTGAGTGCATTGCTATTTTTACAGGCACCTTAACTACATATATATATATATATATATATATATATATATATATATATATATATATATATATATATATATATATATATATATATATATATAATTTAGTTGTATTTTTTTGTTAATTTCTTTTTTTGTTCTTAAAAGAAATTATCTAGAAAAAAATTTAAAAACTTACCTTTCTTAGTTTTTTTAATGCTTACCTTTGTTCATATGTTGCTGAATCAACACAAAAATATTTTATACTGTCATCGTTCTGCTTATAAAATAATGCCATTTCCTAGTTTAAGCTAAGCTTATTTTATTATTTTACTGAAAATAAAACACGCATTGTAAAAAATATTTTTAAACGTCTGCATCTTACCTTCGTGAAATTCCACGCGATTAAAATCACCCTCCTTCAGAGGTCGTAAAAATTGATTTTCTCATTTTCATTTTTCAGCCGAATATTTCTTATATTTTTTATTCAATACGCATACTAAAATAAACATGCTAATGATGTTTAATGATTACATTCGTCTTTTAATCGAGACGCGATATTCTCAGAAACGATATTAAAAACATATCAAAGAGATTTATGATGACATAAATTATTCAGAAATGCACGAAAGTGGTCCGCATGCCAGATGTGCCATGAAATTTTGTGGACGGAAGTTACTGAAAGTATTCGTTCCGGATAGTAATTATGAACTTTCTTTCATTGAAATGATGAAACATAGCTTTTGTATTTTTGTGTTTTCGTACTGCATGAAAGTAAGTTCACTTTTCTCATTCCATGTTTTTCTGTCTGTTTCAACTAACTTCAGGAACAAAACAAAGTATTTTACTCAATTTATGTACATGTACTTAATGGCATTAGAATAGTGACAAAGATAAGTCACTGCTTTGTTTTCAGGAAGTATTTATATTATCAGATTCTATATCCAAAACACGTCAATCCTACGGTTTTTTACACAAACATATTTCTTATCGAATTTAAAATTTCAAAAATTCTCCGTAGCTTCAGAAAATGATATTATAATTGTAATTTAAATTAAATAATAAATAGATACATATTTAATAACCTTTTCTATGATGAGAAACATATTAAGGCATAATCTAGTTATACAAATAATACTGAACTAATTTAGGTAAAACGTATTAAAATTTCATGAACTGTGTTATTCAACATAAAACAACTACAGTCGAACCAGATTAATGGAATAGGCAATTTGATACGAACGCTTATTATGGTAAGCGAGCTATTCCATTATGTATGGTCAAAATAACAAATTTTAACAGTTTAGTGCTTCGTAAATGTATTGCAATAAGAAGTATATTCTTTTAACCGATACTATAATAAGTAGTCTTGATTAGCTCATTATGTTTTTGTAGAAAAAATAAAATTAAAAAATGACGCTTTATAAGTGTTAAATATTAGAGACTAATGTTTAAATGATTATTTTACAGATTTTTGTGTGAATCTTAATTTAAAAAATAAAAATAGTTAGTTACATGAGTCGCGGCTATATGTAGCACAAAATAACAGAATAAAAGTAGTGAATAAATAAGCATAATACCTCTCGTTTTCGGAAGAGTTGGTTCTGTTAGCACATTGCAAAAGTTCGGCTTCATCCTCTGGAGGTTCATCCACATGACTATTTGCTAGGTTGGATCGATCATTTAGCTCTGAAAAAAAGTTATTGAACATATTTATTGCTACTAGTAATATTGGCATTACACATGTAAGAATTAATAAATGTGTGAGTAATTGCGTATTGCAAAAGAATTGATCAATGAAGTTTTTTATTTTAGTTCTTTACATCAGACTGAATAAATTATGTTTTAATATTGTGTAAAATAAGCGTTTAAAATGGTTAACTGCATCATAAATGTTTGTGGGTACTGCAAAAGAAAAAAATAAAACAAAAATATAAATGAATAAATAAATAAAACAAGAAAAACAGTAAAAAAACGCGATAAGAAACAAATATTAGTCAAATTAACAAAAACACAATCTGGAAACATTGAAGCAGAAAAAAAACCTATAGTTGTGGCAAACCTAAACTGGACGCCTTGTGAAGCATGCGCAGTTCAAAATTCCAGCATTGCGATGCTCCCGGGTTAGGCTTACCCCAACTATCGACCTAATTCTGAAGAAATAAACTACAAAAAGTAACACGGGGGGGGGGGGGGGAGTATCACATTTCAAAAAAAAACAAATCCAGCATAATTTTCGGTGAAAAAGTTTGTCAAAAGCTAAACAAGTTGTTCACATACTGAAATCAGTTTTCTAATACTTACTTTACACTTTTAAGTGTCTTAAGCATTAATTTTTTGAAAAGATAGCGTTTTAACTGTCGATACTATATTTGGTAGCCAAAATATGTCTCACCTAAGTAAATAACAAGTAACTTTTTCCTATTTATTAGCCATTATGTATTAGGTAGTTAAAACCTATAACAGGTTTGTTTTTAACCAGTATTGAAAACTCAAGTTTATTTAAAATAACAAAGAAAGAAACAAACGAACAAAAAATAGTGTAGAGCGTAATTCCAAAAAGCATACTTTACAGAATAATCTAAAATATGATAAAGTAAAAGCATTAATAAAAACAGTTACAAAAATTTTGTGTATAGCAAAATCGACTCAACGCACATATATTCATCTTTTCACAACATTCTGCAAGCAAATGTTTCGTAGAATGTAGATATTTTTTTTATTAAGCCTTGTATTTTTTTTTCAGAGAATTCATTTAATTATTCACCATACTTTAATTACATATTACAATTTTATTTTCCATGAATAAAAGTAGAAAGTTTATATAAAACGTGTCTCCACCCTCGGACAGGTCTGGCAATTGAAAAATGAAAATCATTAATCAAAGTGAAAATACTTCTAAAATAAAACAGCAGTGGATGCCACTTCTTCAGTAGTGGCCATTTCAAGGTTTAAAACACAGTAGTGGTGGCCAGAGTCAAGAATAGGGGAGGGTGGCTCAAAGCGGGTAGATTTTTGAAGAACGTTCAAAATTTGTAGCAATTAGCAAGCGAAATTTGTAGCTTTATCGCAATAATTTTGGTTTTATTTCTTAGCAGAGTTTTTAAACTTCAAAGTAAAAAGTGATTTTTGTATTATTTCAAACCCAATATTTAAATATTATCGAGTTCTACAAACATTTGAAAAACCCGCTTTGGCCTACCAGGGAGCCCAAAGCTGGTAAGCTTAACTGATTGTGATTTGGTACATTTGAAGTCAAATATAAAGTTATAAATGATTAAAATAGTTGACTAGCTATCTGCCCCATTATGAAAAACAAATAAATAAATAAAACAGTTGTACTTATCCAATTTAAAGTCATCACAGTTGTTTATAAAACATAAAAATCTAAATGATTTACTTAATAGACTAATTAATTGGCATCCTAAAAAATAACGTTTTAAAGTTATACTTATCCTATTGATATAGAAAATTAAGTCAGCACACGAGCTACGAAATAATAAAAAAAATATAATTAAAACCTATCCCCACTTTGCCCAACCCGCTTTTTCCGAAGGCGCGTTTGTTATTTCAATAATTATAACCTTAAATTTGAAAAAGAGACAAACAAAATGACTATCGTAGTTTGCAGGTGGATGGTGTCAAAATAACGTAATATTAATGACAATTTAAAAAATAAGCTGGTTTTCAACAAATCACAAATTACAAAACTTTATTTTTTTAGAAATGTTGTATCTTTTTTTTTTTTAATTTTAAGCCTGGTTCCAACATGCCGCGTCACTGCTGCTTCGCTGGGACTGATTAAAACTCTTGGGTGTTCATGCAAACACGAAATACGTATGCATCTCCGCTTACCCACACAATGGGGAGGGAGGCATTCGAAGACCCACCCGCTTCGGGCTTTGGGCAACCCTCCCTATTTTTAAACTGTGGGACCACAATATTAATTGCCCCTCTTGAAACTCACTGAGTGTTTCATAACCCAACGCTTTCTAAATCTTTCCTAATTCTAAAAACACCAGAATTTCAATTTGTTCAATTTTTGCCTATTTTTTTTTATCAAACCTCAAATTTGATCCAGCAGTAGCTAATCCAAAGTCTGAAAATTTTAGTGATGGCCATTTGAAGAATTTACGTTACTTACTTTAAATTCAAATAACTGATGAATGAAATTGTTTCAATCTGACCGTTACATTAAGTACGAACAAAAAATCACATTATTTTTGTTCATTTCTTTCTTCGAAGTACAAAAGTAAACTTTAAGTGGCTACTATTGAAGCACTGGCCACTACTGGTGTTTTACCTCATATGCGTTCAAAAAAGAGTTGAAAGTTAAAATTCAGTTTTCCATTTACTCTCGTAAATTTTACTTATGAAAATCACACGCCGAATAAGTATTGAATAACTAAAAATATTTCTTTCAAGGATTTTAAAGGAAAATCCTTGAAAGAAATGAATGTTACGTAATTCCGCCATAACGTATGAAGCACTTTTTTCCATGAAACTACATATCTTGTGTATGTATTATAAGCAACGAGATTTTATTGTCAATGTGTGGAAATTATGATTTGGTGCGATGGTAAGAATGTTTTTTTTTTTTTTTCCGCATTGTACTGACATCTGACAACCAAAATTAAGTAAATTCAGTAATGCTGGCTTTTTTTACTTTTAATCTCCTGCGTTCAAAAAGCGACATTTACAGAGAGGGTAAGATATATGGCTTAAATAAAAGGCAATATTTTTATGTTTCTATTTTAATATGTTTTCGAATTACTACAATTCATTGTTGATGTGCACAGTATGTTCCAATGTAAAAAATTAATATTACATGTAGTTTTTCATAGAAATATTTCAAATGTGATTTATTTTGCTGAATTACAATGAAATTTTAGTGTTGGAATTACGCAAATATTATTGTTTACTTTTACCTTTTTAAATAGTCAATAATGGTCACGTCTCAGTAATGTTTACGTAGAATTATATTTACTAATAATAAAGCTGAAAGTCTCTCTGGATGTCCGGTAGGATGTCTGGATCTCTGTGACGTGGATAGCGCCTAGACCATTCGGCCGATTTTCATAAAATTTGGCAATAAGTTAGTTTGTAGCATGGGAGTGTGCACCTCGAAGCGATTTTTCAAAAATTCGATGTGGTTCTTTTTTAATTCCAATTTTAAGAACAAAATTATCATAAGATGGACGAGTAAATTACGAAATTATCATAACGTGGAACCGTAACATGGGCACAAGCCAATTGGCGATATACGAAATTATCATAACGTAGAACCGTAACATGGGTACAAGCCAATTGGCGAGAAAATTTACCATACATTTGTAAATATACAGGCGAACTAAAAGACCTTTTAATTTTTCTATTACGAGCAAAGCCGTGCGGGTACCACTGGTATATCATAAAGAAAAAAACAAAAATATATATAGATATGATCATGATTATGAGTTGCTAAAAATATCCAATGATGATAATTACACACATGTCACATTATTCAAACGTACACAAAATTGCGTTTATGTATCTATTGCTTAAAGTTATCCCTGGAGAAGGACTTAAGAAGTCATGAAACTTCGAGTTACATTAAAGTTGTAGTTCACGTCTGGTTTTAAAAGTAACTCAAATGTTAAGGAAATAGTGCATTTCGAAAGTTTACCATAAGCTTTATCTCTCTGCAAGAAGTAAATTATTAAGCTCATCTGGTTAATCTCCCGCCGTCACACAAATTTAATCTCGCATACGCACTGCAGTCATCCCGTTAAATGCAATGAAATGCTTCGTTTAGGGCGTAATGGCCGTTATGAATGCCTTTTGCACAGGGAAAGTAAAAGGGGCGTTGAACATTATTATTACATGTGCAGCATTTTAATCCTTTGGAGTAGATAAACAGAATAAGATCTTTTCAACAGACTTTAAAGCCAAGTAAAATGTATGTCTTAGGCTAATACGTTATTACAATTTCTCTGCTAGAATAATTAAGTGTATTAATTAATTAATTATGTTCACCTGGATCTCTTTAGTTAACTAAAAAAACGCTTTTTTAAAATTTAGATATTTAGCGATACTATACTGTACCAATTTCATCTAATTCGTGTCCATCACTCAAATATAAGTCTTGTCAATGCATGTTCTAGTAGTCTTACCAAATAATGAAATTATGTAAAATCTTGAATTCAATTTGAATGAAACAAAAAGGAACTATCCTTTTATAATAAATGCCACAATGAAAAGGTATTTTGTAACAAGATGACGAAAAAACTTGTTGTTAAAGGTATTGAGAAAAATATTCGTATTATATTTTAGATTACCTAGCAGTTAAAAAATCACAATGTTTGATTAATTTCATTTTCAATGCTCTTCTTGATAAAATTGAAAAATAAATAGTTTTATCAAAAACTTACAAGTATTTTTTGCAAAGAAAATGATTTTCAAATTAAAAAAAAATGTTTTATTAAACGTTAAAAATTTTGGTTTTAATTAAATTGTAATATTTTAAAAATTATTTTGCTTACTTTAAAATTTGAAAAGGAAAAAAAAAATCAAATATATTTAAATCAGTTACGTTGTTTAGGATTTGGAAAAACATTTTTATATCAATATTACTCTAGTAATTCTAATGTTAACGGTAAAAAAGCCAACATTATATTTAGTAGTTAATAACTAAGGCTTTTTTACAACTAATAGTTTTAACTATTATAAGTAAAATAAAAGAAACAAAAACTTTACTAGAATAATTTATTTAACACACAATTTATTTTGTTTCTCATTTAAAAATAGTTTTTGTGGAAGACCGTGATTTTTTATTCCCAAAAATACTATAGCAAAAACGGAAAAGCAACTTTTTGACGTAATTCGGTAGGAACATTTTTATTTTGTAATGTTCACATACGTACTCATGCATGTTTGTAACGGTTAATATTAATGCATGCATGCAAAGTTATGTTGTTGTTTTTTTTCATTTGTTTAGATAATATCCTCAGATTGTTAAGTATATTTTAGTTGATGCTTACTAACTTCTAGTTCTACATGCTTTTACAATTTTCATTGTTATTATTACTATTAGTTTTTTAGTTTTTTAATTCTAAAGAAATAAAAGGAAAAAAAGTAAAATAAAGTTTAAGCTCATTTACTTGATATAGATGCCATATAAATAAATATATTTTGGATGTGCCTTATGGAGGCTATGGTCAGTTTCAAATAGAGCTACCAGACCAGTACACCCGGGCAATTTGATGGTGTCAGTGTTTAGTGCAGTGAGTGTTCAGAAAAAGTTTTTGTATATGATCGGCTAACCAACGCTGTACTAGAACGCTCCTTGTTAGTTGCCGGTTAGGTAGGGTTTGAACATACACTAGGTGAACGTTGATATACATGCTGTGATGTATGGTCGGGTCGAAAAAATACCTAACATTCGTTCTGGGGTGAGCAAAATGAAAATTAAGACCAATTTTTGAGTGAATTTTTTTTACGCGAATACAATACTTCCCTTACTATGTAAAATAAAGTAAAAAGTGCATGATTTAGAAACAAATCTACCACCAATGTTAATAATTGTGTTACTTACGGAATGGTAAAATAATAATATTTTTTAATGTAACTCATATAACGTAGTATAATAGACAGGTTATAAAACCTAAACCAACGTTTATTAATAAGAATAAATATTCTAAATACATAACCAATTCCATATCATGCAAATTGATTACCAGGTTTTATTAATCGTGTTTCATATTTAGTTGTAGCTTACTTGTCAATTCACAGTGTCTTGAAAAAGCAATTACATTTTCCCTTAAGGTTTTTTTTATTTCGAAAAAAATCTCCTAAAAATATTCAAATTCATTTCTTAAAAAGTCTATGACATTTAAAATTCCATAATAAATTCAAAAGCCAAATCATATTTCTAGAACTCCGGAAAGAAAATATTTGAGTTGCATCGATCATTGAATGCTTTGAATTCCTTTCATATCAAACGATGAAGTGCATAAGATTTATTTTTATAAATGGAATATCGAGGATATATCTTATTTCCCTATTTTGTTTGACTCGCATTAAAATATTTATAAGTGCATAGGCATAAAATACATTTATTTAAAAATTACATATCCCATGTGTCAAATGTCTGCTAAGTTTTAAATTTTAATTACTTAATATTTGTTAGTATTAAAGTTTTGATTTTTGTTTATTTTTATATTTAATTTTAAGTTTTAATGTTCTTTATGATTCAAAATAACATTGCGATCTCGCCCCAAAATTGTACAAAAACTACAAAAACAAGTTTAAGCTATTTAACTACAAGAAAATAACCCGTCATGCCATTACGCGGCAAATTTCTTTTTTATCAGAGAGATTGACCTTCAAAAATGACGCTTTGCAAATAAACATCTGCACCTAAAATCCAGGCTAGCGTAAATAATATTTTCACAACTTTTCAGGAAAGCGTAAAAACGTCTGTTAACTGCTTACTGAGGTTGGGACTAATGCTCTTATAAAACTGTTCTATATTTTTTATCAAAATTACTTTGCTATTGATTACTGTGGAATAGGAACATAATGACACAGTCTGACCACCGATGAGATGGAAAGGGTAACAACGGGTTTACAGGCGGAAATGAATGTATCTGTTAGTTTTCAGGGATATTACCTTTTTAAAATGAAATTACCGAATGTTATGCACTCTAACAATGTAATAGTGCCCTCACGCACATCATTTATTACTTATCGTTCCATACTAAGGTAGAAATTGACGGTAATAAGTACATATCCTTTAATCTTTTATCGCGAGTTTCATTGTTGGTGACGGCAGAGCGTTACTCTATCAGTGATTTTGGCTATTATATCTATGAGTATATGCATTAAAAAATCTAAGAATGTTTCAGCGTTTTTTTATTGTAAGTTTCAAGAATATTGCCATTTGTATTCGCAATTAAACATAATTTACAACAAACAGTCTGCAAACATAAAATGAAATTATAAACAATAAACACGACAATTCTTTTTAAAAAAGATTTATTTTGTCGTTTTCTTATAATTTCTTTTTTTTAACGCTTTTCCTTCCTTATCAGGTTTTTTTCTTTCTATCCTTATCCAAAAATCGCTCTTAAAACTCCCGATGGTTTGTACAGTTTTCGTATAGCTCGCGTAGCTGAATACGGGAAGAAATCTTTGAATATTTTAACAAATATTGACATTCCTCTATGAAATTTTAATATTGAAGTTTTGATACAATTGCCTAATAAAGGTGGTCATTATAAGAAATAAACGATTGAAAATGCAGTGCATTGTTTAAAAATAATATTTCTTGAAAATACACCTTTTTGAATTGATACAATACACGCTTTTTTCCTTACGTTCTATAACAAATAGACAAATTTATTTCTTCTTGTAAACAATAATTAGCAAACAACTTTCTTCTTGTAAACAATAATTAGCAAAACATACAAAATGAGCGAAGAAATCGCATGCACGCATAATATTGGTAAATTAAAATCTCGTGCACACAAGAAGTCCATATTATTTTTTAAAATATTACTTTTGATCATTTGACACTAAAAGGAAGGACGGGCCTTTCGCATAGCTCGTCGTTCAATAAATCGAGCAACATAACTTACTAAATGAATGGAACTTTCTGATTTTTCATAATATGACCCTACATAAAAGCCTTTCTAATTATTTAGTCATTAATTTCATAGAAGTGTAATTATTAAACCTTATAATACCTAGAAAGACGGAAGGGGTTACAGTTGCTCCTGAGGTATTTTACAATACAAAGAAAGAAAACGGTTCATTCTTCCAATAACTGTTGGATGAAAAGGTATTGCACTCCAGTTTCACTTTTATCACTGTCGACCGCCCACCACCCAAACTGCAGAGATCGCTCTTCGAAAGAGAAACTAACATTTTACGTTTTCGAGTGTTGGGACAACATTAAAAATTAATATGCATCCAGTTCTTATTTATTCACACGGGCCATATAAACTCATTCAGAAAAAAAATCACTAAAAATTTTCTCAAAAATCAGGGTAAACCACACTTGTCCCTTCAGTCTTTCGAGGAATGTGGCAATTTATTTATTTTTTCTAGTTTTAAGATCTATTAACTGCTGAAGAAACTAATTTTGCAACTTAAATAAACACCAATATGTATTTCAGATAAAAACTTCATTCTTGGCATAAAGTATTTATTTTAGTCTTTTTTTTTTAAATATTTTTGATTTATTATAGTTTCTTAAAAAGTTTTTTTTAAGAACCATTCAATGGAAATAACTTTTAGTTATGTAAAAGTAAGCTCTCAGAAACCAAAGCTATTCCTATCCCGTCTTTAATACATTTATTTCAATAGGTCTCAAAGTTCTTGGCATAGTATTCCCTGACCTTTGCCTCCCAACTCCATTACGATATCACCCCGAATTCCAGAGACCGTGACTATAACGGATGCCGATTTCCATGCGGCGGTCATCACGTAATGCCCAACTCCGCCAATGTCTTTCGCGAGTTAACGGCGAACCGTGACGTCTATTTGAGTTTTGACGAATGGGCAATCAGTTTGTGTGTCAAACAAGCTGCGTGTCGGTGCGTGTTTTCGGTTTGATACAGTTTTGTTAGGGATGTGTTAAGGGTGGTTACATATCCAAGATTGGGGGATTAAGTTAAAAAATTGTAAAATCTAGTTATTTAATTTGTAATACATATTTTCAAAGGATTTGAACGTGCAGTATATAATGTATGAAATGTGGTGTTTAGCATCAAAAACAATCAATCATTTTTTATTTTTTTATTTACACCGATAGACCAAAAACACTTCACGCTTTGCCTATTAAAATTTTTGCATTCATTTTAAACAACCTTTGGTGTACCTTTTCAAAATATCAGTAATGTGAAAACGTGTAATGTGCAATGTTTTAGGGATATTTTTATTAAAACGTTTTAATGATACAAACTTACAATTTTCAGTGTTTTCAAGAGATATTAAATAATTTAATAAAGTGATGTTTTAAGGCAATTATGTTTATTTCATAGTTTATTAAATTTTTATCAGTCGTTACATTTTAAATGAACCACGAAAACAAATGTGTAGGAAAAAAGTGAGTTCTAAAGTGTGAGAGAGAGAAAGACAGAGAGAGAAAATTTTAAAAGTAATATATAAAGTAGATTTCAAAAAAATGAAAAAAGGAACATAAATTTAAAAAATAAATAATTTGAAACAATCTCGTTTGAAGGTAAAAATTGTATACACATTTTAGTACATTAGTGGCCCATCAATACTTAAATTTGGTTACTTTTTATCTACTTAGAAACAAGAATTTGGTGTCGTTTAAAAGCTAATGACTTGAATATTTTCAGTAGTTCCAAATTGAAAAATATTAGTTTTTTTTAGGGTATCAACTCACTTGAAGATGAAAAATATTCTAATTGAGCTGGTTTTGAAGTTGATTGATTTTTTTTTTCTTTTTCCTTTCGAATGCCTGCTAAACCCATGTCGCATCTCAATTTCATGCTATGTATTAGCCCGTTGAATAAATAATGTTCATTGAATAAGCAATTTCTCATAATGATTTTTATGGTGTTACCCGTGCATTTGCACATTGAACATTCGAAAAAAGCAAGGATTGAGGTGGATTCGTAAAATAAAAACAGAATTTTGGCAGCAGTCCCTGCCTAACCGAGAGAGATTTCTCCCTATTCGTTAATAACCATTCAGTAGATGCCATGATTGAGCTGGTTTTGTAGTAAAACAGATTTTTTGGCAGCGATTCTCACCTGATCAAAAATTTAAAATCGTTTCTTCTTCCAAAATCGCTCGGTAAATTGATAAAATCGACCAAGTAGTCTAAACTTACGAAATAAATCACTTCTGAAAATTCATGCATTGAGCTGGTTTTGAAGTAAAAGGCCTCCGAGATAAAGACATTATATGAACGTGTGAAAAATGTTTTAAAAATGATCTAACCCATACTGGCTAAAAAGGTCGACGGCGCGTATGGAATAAACAGAAATAGAACATTTTGTAAACTTAAATATAGTAATTTTATTAGAACCTTGAATGATTTACAACCGTTTCCTAAAAAAAACAGTGTTTAAATGATTTTTTTTTAAATTAAACTTTCAAAAATGCTTTAAGACTAAAAAGATAAAACTTGTATTATACCTTGTAGTTTTATTTTAAGGTTTTTAATAATTCCTAAAAAAATAAATAAATTTGCATTGGAAAAAGATCATTTTTTAATTGTTCATGATAAAGAACTTTTTTTGGAGGTTTCATGACGCAGTTTTAAATAAAAAACATTAGTTCCTACAGTTTCGTACAAATTCACTAATAGGACATACTTCGTACTCTTTGGGGAAAAACGAAAATTGTAATTTTAACAAAATTGGAATGTTAGGAAAAAAATGAATCTCAAGATACAAAATTATTTTACAAGTAAATTCATGGTTTATGAGGAAATTATACTAATCTTATACACGTTTTAGGACAAGGAATAATGGCTCTTGTTTGATATTTATGATATGAATAACACGAGCAAAATTTAAAGACAACATTTGTTCAAACACACGTGTTCATTTATTAATAACTACATGAATTTATTCCTTTTGAGCAGGGAAAATTTAAAATTCATCCTAAAGATTCTATTCATGAAAATGTGAAATATCTCTGATACTCTAATCATTTCAGTCAGTCGTTTAAAATGCTTCGTAAATTTGTAATGACCTCGGCATAATGTTTTCGCAATCATTTAAACGGAACAGTTATGCATAACGAATGCAAGGAATAGTTAATTTGATATGTTTTATATGAATAAAGAAATTACTGAAACTTTTTTTGAATATAGTTAAAGATTTTACAATTAAACGCGTTTACCATAATTTTCGGATGGATAATCCATATAAATAAAACAGAGAATATATATGTATGTATGCGTGTATGTTCCCTTATACAATCTATTTAAAATTCCTTCCCCCCTTAAATATAACAAAACTGAAAAATAGGGGGAAGGAGATTTTGTACCGGAAAAACTTGGGGGGGGGGGGGCAGCATTCTAATCTCATCCATTAGTTTGTTTCTCTGCTTAAATATAAACAAACAACATATAATCTGAAAACAGAAAGCTCAATGAGCTATGTCCGCGCGCATGCGCAGTCGCTGTGGCAAAATTGCGATATCCGCGATTTAACGTCTAGTTGCAGCTGTTAGATCTGTTTTAGTCGTGATTGAATTTCATTTCTTAAGACAACTTTTGAATAACTGTTAGATCTGTTCTAACCTTGCAATTACAGTCAGAGATTAACATCCTATGAGCTGAGAGTAAATACATAAGAATTTAGGGGAAATTAGTGATTTTCAAACTTTAACTACTCCGGCCCATGATGTTCTTGGAGGTTGAATTTTTGTATACGTAATCAATGGCCCCCCAATAATATGTATAAAAAATCATTACCATAGCCCCCGGGGGGCTATGACAGAACCCTGGGAAGGTACAATTAGGGGGGGGGGTAAAAACGAGGGGGGAGGTTGTCAAATGGCACAAAGTCACATCAGTAGGACACAAGGAATGTGTGTGCGAAATTTCAGCTTGATTCCTTTTCTCGTCTGGGCTGTAGCCCTGGCAAAGGAAGCGAAAACTTTTTTGAACAGCGATTTTATAACTTAAATTCCTCCTCTTCCTGAGGTTCAGGGGATTGCATTTTGGTTTACGTCGTCAGGGGCCACTAGAGAATGAGTATACCAAAAATCAACTCTGAGGGTCTTCATGAGGCCGAGATACAGAGGAGTGAAAATCCCAGAAAACCCACACTTGTTCTGTTGTGTAAACTGTACTTAGCCACGTGTATTTTCTTTCGTCTTTCTTCGCGTCAGATTTGCTTTCGTTGGATGCTGAAGTTTGATTTCCTTGGCGGTAGGCATTTGGTTTTCTTGGCGGCCGAGACGATCTTGTGTCCTGTGATCCACAAATTTAAAAATATTGAGGGGTGTCCTGTTATCAAGGAGAAACTTTTTTTACATGTGTTTTTGAACCACCCTAATGGTACATCCAAAACGATGCAAATACTCATAGAATATTTTTGATAGTTTCATCCTCTTTATTTTCCCCCGAGCTTTTGAAGAGTACCTTAGAGTTGTCCATGAAGATAGAGCGAGAGTAAGAAGAAAAGTTTAAATAAAAATTCTACTAATGTTTTCAACGGAATTTGTATGATGCAGTATTTTAACTATTTGCTAACTATACCTTATAATTATGAAACGTGTTTTCTTGATTTGCAGCACAAACAAACCCTTAATTTGTTTTAGAAAACTTTCATCATTAATTTTTAATATTAAAACACGTTTAATTTTCCTACCATTTGAGTTTTAGCATGGATACTTTTTTTTCTAAAAAATATATCTTTTTTTTTCTTAAGGAGGTCTTTTGAAATAGACATCATAATGCATTCCCAAACTAAAAGTGATTTTCTGTTATGTGTTCTAAACAAGAATGATGAAAACGAATCAACGAAAAAAACCAACTTTTATGTTTAAAACTAGATGCAGCGTTTCTTGCTATTTTTCAACTATTTTCTATCATTACTCCTACGCGTAGTAAACTTTTTTTAAACAAGTTGTATTCTAAAAAAATTCTTTTTTATAAAACTCTAGGAAGAAAAAGATGGTCTAAATAGTTACACAGCAATATTTTCCAGTCATGAAATTATTCAGTTATAAGAGTTTTATGTTTCGTTCTATTTTTAATGATATTCCATTGAAAGGAGAATAACCGCAAAATAAATAAAAAGCATGAGAAAATAATTTGAACGGATTGAACTACAAAATGCTTGTTTTTCAAGTAAAGAATTAATATTTAATTAGTCACAGCTTTCGAAACAGTTGTTTGCAGTAAAAAACAATAAGAAACAATTTTTAAAAAAACGTGAACCTCTCTCTCGTTTTTTCTTTCAATATATTTTTTTTTTCTTATAATGGGAAATAGGTTTAAATGTTCTTATAAAATTCACATTTATTCGTATGCGTATTAAAGAAATTTGATAAAAAGTTACAAATTTTCCACCAAAAACCTGAACTGTTTGATATTTCTAAATAATAACGATATACAAATTGATTAAAAAGATATAGTGTACTTGTTTTTAAGAATGATGCTCTTAACTCTATACTTGAAACGTGTGTTTTCCTTTCATATAACAAATTTCTCTTTATAAGCGGATTACATCCACTGCTCTTATTAAGGTAATGTTTGTAATCGTAGATTAGTTACGATTCAAATAACGGAATTAAAGATTCAAAGATAAAAGGCACAGAAGTAGTAGAAACTGTTCCGCAGTCCATGTTGGTAAAATAATAGAGGACTTGATGAGACGGACTTGACGATCTTTCCTCCAGTGTAACTATTTAACCGTTTATAAGCGTATTACTTTTATCGCTTTTATTAAAATAATATTAATAAGCATGGATTAGTTAAGATATACATTTATTTTGACTAATGAAAATAAAAGTTCCTTTGACTGACTTCTTTAAGACAATATCTCTACAATTAACAGTACTGACGCATTGCAGCGGCAAATATTATATAAAATGTTATGTAAAAATTGCATGTTATGTAAAATTTAGGTTTGATTCCTTCCGGAAGAGCTTCCTGTTTCACGAGCTTATTTAATGTTTCTTTCAGAGCAAAATAACTACTGCTGCTGAGAATTTAAAAAATAAAAATGCAATAATTTTTTATACATATATTCATTTTAATTGACATAGCTAAAAAAATTGACAGGAAAAAACGGTTACTTTGTGTTTTTTCTAAAATTACTTAAAATTATTAGTTTGCAAGATTAGTACACTTTACTAGTACATATAATGAATTTCTAACGAAGCATAGTCAGTGTGAATAAGAGTCTTAGAGTACACGCGTTTATGATGCAAAGTTTTGCATACATCGTAGTTAAGAGTATTATTTACAGTGCTTAATGATCATTAACTATCCATTTCCAACGAAGTAATACCAGGGACGTAAGGCTTATTTGAATTTAGATATCCTTGAACTCGTGCCTTCTGCGTAGCTGTGAGCAATGAAACGTTAATGCGTATATATTGTAAGATTAACGCATTTGCATAAGCAGCGTTGATCCATTACGATTGTTTGGATTCTCCAATATCCAGCTGAATGCATGATTAAATAGTAAAGCTAGGAATAAAATAGTTTCATTGTTTCAGTTTAAATTTAATGGCATCGATAACGATTCGATTTTTGCATCCGAAAGCGAAATTTGAGCTCAATTATGCGAAATATAATGATGGTAATGAAGCTTGCATGAGTTAATGAATGCTTATGCATCATTATGTTCTTCACAAGCACTTTCGGAATATTGTGTCGAAATAATGATCCAGATGTTGTTGGTAGAGAAATTATGCTAGCGAAGGAGTCTTATCTTAGACAAATAAGGAAAAAAAAAATGTTAAGAAAGAAAAACAATTTGTTGCATAAAAATGGATTCAATGTGTGTATTTTTTATTTTTTTAAAGAAAATGAACGATTAAAAAATATATGCTTCTTAAAACCATTCTGGGCATATCTGTGTAAAAATCTCTTTAACCCAAGTATTTGTGGTGAGTTTGATAGTCAAACCCTAGTCAATGAATTGGTTTTTTAAGGTTACTGCAAAGTTTAAAAAATACATTGAATTGCTTACAAAGCATTAGAAAATGTAAAAATAATATTTCATATCATTTCTTTAAAAAAAAATTGTTCGACTGTCCTCTGTTTCAAACTCGTGTGGCACTTAATTGGAGCACAGTCCCGTAAAAGATTTATCATTAATATATCAAAATAAGAAGCAAATATTTTATGTACGTAGGTTTTTTTTTTTTTTTTTAAACTCCGTTTTCACAGTAGGAAAGCCAGGTGGGCGGAAGGTGGGCTGATTTTGCGAACTAGGATACTGCACATACCCCTGTCCAAATACTCAGTCACTGTCGAATCCAATCTGCCCTCTCCTATTGAGCTACAGACCCAAAATTATGGCTGTCTCTATCGAGTCTCCCGCCAAATGTGGATTGAGAAGTGCTATTTGTTTCTTCCAACCAGAAGGTAACAGGGCAGCGGAAATTCAAGGAAGAATAAGTCGTGTATATGGAGAATGAGTGCTAGTGCTGTTCGTACGTGGTGTCGAAAAAGTAAAGAGGGCGAAACTCAAAGACGCCGTCAAAAATCACTTTCAATCATTGGCCGCAACGTTCTATGAGGAGGCTATAGAAAAGCTTGTGCACGGGTATAACAAATGCCTAAATCGTCAAGGTGATTGTGTCGAGAAATAATATGCATTGTGCTTTACTTTTGATAGTAAAATCTTTTTGGGACATTTATCCGTTATTTTTAGTAGCCAAACGAAGCTTGGAAAAAAAAAAAAAAAAACTCGTACCTATAGCTAGGCTCCTGCTATCGTAACTTTCTGCTTAAACTAAATTTATTAGGCATGTGAACGTATACAAGGCGTGTTTTTTGTAAGTAAGTTCCGTTTTGTTTTAGTAACCAGTAGTTCGCGCGCATACCGTAACGAACAAGTGCGTTGTGTACCGGCATGTCTCGGGAACAACTGTGCTCATTTTTAGCTCTGTAGCTAACCTGTACGGTTCTGTTCTATGCTTGCATAACGTTTAAGGCTATCAAATCGCCCGCCGCGTGTGAGGTACGCTCAGCGATACGCTTTTTTGTCAGCAAGGAAACTTTCTGCTTTAGAAACTCATCGTCAGATTTGCAAAGATTTCGTTTCCACTGAAATCAAATCGTCTGTAACCAAAGGAAGGCGGCCGAAGAGCTTTTCATCATGAACGTTGTCAGTGCCGTCTTTAAATTCTCTTACCCAATTACGCACTTTTCTTTCAACTCATAACAGTATCGCCGTACATTTCGCAAATCTGCCGATAAATTTCAGCAGCGGACAGGTTCTCGCTGACAAAAAGCGTATCACTGAGCGAATCTCACATATGGCGGGCGAGTTGATTGTCTTAAACATTATGAAAGCATAGAACAGAACCGTACAGGTAAGCTACAGAGCTGAAAATAAGCAAAGTTGTTCCCGAGGCATGCCGGTACACGACGTACGTGTTCGTAAAATAAAACGGACCTTACACACGCCTTAAACACGCCTCGTACATTTTTAAGGCTACAAATTAAGGCCGGATTTCAAGGAGATCCGTAATAAAGACGATCGGATATTGAACATAAATGAGGATTTACGTAACAGAAGACGGAATAAGGTAGATGATTACAGTAGGAAACTGCTGTGAAAGAAAATACATTTACTACATTTGAGAGTGAATAAAGCTTGCAAATATATTGCATACAGTCGCATCGAATCTACTTGGAATTCCTTACTTGAAATTGGTATAACGTAAAATCTCACAATAGTGATACCTCATATTTATCTTTTCGGCACAAAAGTAAATTAAAAACTACAAATTGTATTGCATGTAATTTTTCGATGCTTCTTGCGTGATTCATATAATCAGTATGATTTGTTCCTGAACATGATAATACTTGCTTTAAATACTCGATAAATAATTTTCGGACCATACATTTAAGTCAGAATGTATGCACTATATGACAACTGGAATGGAAGCACATTTCAATTCTTCAATTATCATTGATCTTATCATTATTATGATTATTATTATTGTTGTTATTATTATTATTATTATGTTAGAATGTCTCCAGTCCTACACTCACGCATTTAAGAATCTCCTAGATTCACTATTTAAAATTTTTTAATTGTTGTGTTTCTTTTTAGCCGACTTCAAAAAGGAGGCGGTTATCAGTTCATACCGCATGTATGTCTTTTTTTTTTTTTTTGGTCCACTCACAGCGTCTCACCTAGTGAACCGATTTTAATGACATTTTTTTTAATGGATAAGGGATGGTTCAACTTAGGTCCCATTACTTTTTTTGACCATATTTGTTTTGTAGAAAAAACGTTATGGTCAAAAACAAAACAGTACATTTCATGCAATTTCCCTATTAAATGATAAAAAATAAAACCCATTGTTGCAAATGTTTGGTGCCATACAACAGTAATATTAATAGTAATTGTAGTCGTAATTTTGAATGAAGGCTTCTCTGAAGCAAGCATCAAGTTTATTCATTGTTCTATAGTGGCTATATTGCAATTCTCGCGAAGCTACCACGTTATCATAACATCACTTATTTTCGCATTTCATAGTTCTGTTTTCAATTTCATCCATTTTGTACTATAGAAGTGGCCTCACTGTTAAATTTCTTTAACCTTTGAAGTTCAAACACCGCGTGTAAGTCATGAAATAACTCCGGACTTGCCAATACGTTTTAAAGGTACTGAATTGCACCTTTGGAGGGGAAAAAAAACTGCCATTGCTTTTAAAAACTGATTTGCCTTACCTTGCGATGCATATGCATTGAGAGTAGATTTCAGCATAGTTGGCAGGTATGGAGGTTCCGACTCGCACTCACTTTCCAAATAACCAAGTCGAGCTCTTCTTCCCAAGGCCTCTATGTGGTGCATGGAATTCATATTCCTCGGAGGTACAGCGGGTGGTGCTGGTTCCGGTGGACTTTCGCCGAAAACTGAAAAGAAAAAGCAATTTGAACACGAAAAATCTATAGCAGTGACACGCAATGTTTAGTGGCAAATACACTCATGTTTGTAAAAATTGCAAAAACATGAAGGACTCATTGGGAAAGGATAAAATTTATTGCATATATTACTCATAGTGCTGCAAATAAACGATCAAAATTACAGATCACTGAAATGTAAATAACTGGCGTAAATTAATATCGAATGTAGCTACCCAGCGCAGCTATGCGAGCCCGTACACGTTTGGTATTGAATCAAAGAGGTTCTGAATGTCACGATTAGAAATAGCATCCCATATGGCTTCAATCTGAAGCCAAAGTTTTTCCGTTCCAATTACCGGACGAGACACATGGGCGAGACTTCGAAAAACGTAATCTGAGACATACTCAATGGGCGTCATATCCGGAGAATGAACTGGCCAAGGAAAGCGTAACCTATCGTACACCGAAGAACACTTAGACGTTACGTGCGACATGTGGACCTGAATTTTTCTGCTGAAATACTGCAACAGGTAAGCTCTGAAGAAAAGGTAGTACCTCCGGCGTCACAGCGTACCTGAAGTAGCGCTCGCTATTGAGGTTACCGGTAATTCGGACTAGTTGGGACTGCCGTTGATATGCAATAGCGCTCCAGACCATGACGCCTGGCGTTATGCCGGCATAATGTCGGATCACACACTCTGGCAGGTGATGTTTTCATGTGTAACGTCTGATGTGTACACGTCCATCGTTATAGTCGCACGCCATTGGGCTTGGTGGTGGGCCCAATGAAGCCGGAAGCAACGATGGTTGAGGGTGAAAGGAATCCTCTAAGGGGGAAGCCATGCATGCAGGACCTGGTGCAGCAGGCGACGAACTGTGGAGGCAGCAAATGTGACACCTGTAGCCATACTCCAACATTGTGCTAGCGTACTAAGGGACGCTATACGACCCTTCACAGCTAAGCGGTTGAGGTGTCCATGATCCCGTGTCGCCGTTCAAGTGCGTGACCTGATGCAATTCCTTCGGCTAATCTCATCGTCTTCTGGCCATTTTTTGCAAATACGCATTACACTAGAGGCTTTAGGGCACGTGCGGGCCCTGATTACTCTATACGTAAGTTCACCTTCATGCATGCAGATCATGCGGCCCCATTCTCGTTCTAATGCCGCTCAGTGTTTTGAATGAGGTGAATTGAGTACTAGAGAAACATCTACCATCGGCAGATAATCGTACAATGATTCCAAAAAACCTTTACAGCCCTTTATTTACAGTGTTTACGCCGTAGTTCAGAGGACGTAACTCGGTCCACGCATGCGCGACGGCTCTGTAATTCTAATCATTTGCATATCTTATCCTGCTATACATTTCCTGTGAATTTCAGTTCATTTGCGTAATTCCTTCCTTGTGTTGTAATTTTCACAAACATGAGTGTATATATATATCTACGAAACATAGAGTTTCCGGGACATTTATATTGACTAATTTTACATTCTGCATCGTTATCGTGGATCAAATATACAAGTTTATTTGTTTATGATGGTAAAACTCAATACACTGGAGAAGTTTCATATGCCAAAAAACTCCATAACAACCCATAAGGCAAAATATATGCTGGACGTAACAAAGAAGAATAAATAATGGTTCAAAGAGAAAGGGCTAAATCTGCAACAGAGAAAGTACTCGCACAGTTAAATATCACTTAAAAGAATATTAAAAGTATAACATTAAGATACTAGTTATTTCTATTGTTTTTCTTTGAAGAGCAACAACGAAATTGGTACCAGGTTGTGCCCTCTTCTTCAAACTATTCCACTGTACTAAAATGAAGGAATTTATTGATAAGATATAAACTAAATTATTTGAAAGTCGTTTAAAAATGTTAATAAATGCCTAGTAAATTACGAACAATGTATTAAGAAGAGGAATTATATTATTACAATCGATAACACAAAAGAATCAAACTACCAGTGTCCCAGTAACTATCATATAATCGGCCTTTTATAATTTTATGTTGTTACACATTTTTCATCATATATAACGTTTACGACGACATACTAAAATATTATTACTATGTAATAGTATTTATATAATAAAAGGCAAGTTTATGGTCTGCCAATTAAATACATGTCCATATTAGAAATTTATACATATCTGCTCATGGAAACATCAATTATCCTGCTACCAAACTTATTATCCTAATGTAAAGTATCTAAATATCCCTTAATGAAGTTTGGGTTATAGATCAGAATGTATGATCACCGTTCGTAAATGCGACAAATGCACACGTCAATCAATTTCCAGTGTTTGGATACACAGATACAGTTGTATTCACGTTACATAATATCCGTGATTTCAGATATTTTCCTGTGTTTGGTCATAGCAACAACTTAAAGCAAGAAGAATATTTGAGAAGTTGAGGAAATTATACAACATTAGTCTTTTTAGTAAAATTATATATTTCAATGGCTTATTTTAACACTTTTTTTAAAACTACACTATAAAAACAACAATTTCAAAACTGACGAAAAAGTACTCAAATTTGAACATATTGCGAGTCAAAATGGCTCCGACTACGTGGTATTCAAATTTGAAACATTCAAATACTCATCAAGTACTCAAATCAACATGTGTGCCCATGTTTGAGGTGAAATTTTTGAATATGTAATAATTTAAAAACTGAGCATTAATTACTCATTTTTGAGCATAAAATAATTCAGCACACTACTTGAAAACATGGGTACTCATATTTGAAACAAAAGGTGTCAAGGAAATTTGAAAGCATGAATGTACTCATTTTTGAAAACTTCATTTTTCTTAGCGTAAAAAACTTTATTACTAATGATATCACTTATTGATACCGTGATAAACAATTGGAGCAATGCATCTCCATAAACAAAAATATGCATTAACGCTATATTACAAGCATATTTAATATCCCTCTTTTATCTTATTTATATTTGTGACCATTACTTCAGTAAATATAAATAATTTGGGAAGTTTTTTGGTTTAAGATTGGCGATGTGACTCAGATGCAACAAGCGATGCTTACAAGATTTAAAAAAAAAAAAAAAAAAAAAAAAAAAAAAAAACTACGTTAAAGGTTTTTATTTTTAACTTTGAGCTCAGAAGAGTAAGATTTGTTTTGCACCAAAAAAATAAATTACAAAAAATATCAAAGAAAAATCCAGAGAAAAAGATCGTTCTTGTTGGTTTTAAAATTATTTAAAGGGGGGGTGCCCCATGAGTCTCCAAACTTGCTACAAATGTTTAGATTTTTAAGCTTCCGACCTCTCTTGACTTTCCAGAATAGCTAAAGGTTCATAGTATGCTCCTTTCCCCTCCAAATCTAAATGTTAGCAATGAAACTATCAAAACTAAAAAGAGGGGGAGGGAGCTCTGTTTGCATAAAAAGATGGTGTGTGGGTAGAATTGGTGGTCATCTTTAAAATCAAGGAGTCATTTTACGTATAATTTAGTTGATTTGTGTCAAGAAGTATTTTGAGAGGTTTTTTTTTTTTTTTTTGCTGAGCAGTGCAATTAAACACGTACAGCAACTAAAATAAAAGCGTAACGGGTGAAAATAAGTTCGTCGTCAAAAAGAAATAAATAATGAAGAAAAAAAACAATCACACCAAAATGCATCTTTTTCTAGTGCTCGATTTGTATCAAATCAGGGCATCACGTAGGTCAGCGAAAGTGATAATGTGAGAGGAAGTTCCCTGATGGCCTTGCTATTTGTGGCCGACCATTTTCCTGCTATAAATGCATCTTGGGAGCATCGCGATAAGTTCCAACACATGTCTCTAAAACATGATACTAACATACAGTTATACTGTCATAGCGCTTTGGATCATTATTTGGGTGATTATCTTTCGTATAAGATTGCACCCCATAACATCACCCCAACACTGGGTGCGGGGTGCCGCTAAAAAGCAAAGGAATTATTTGGGAATTCACACGTGTTTCTCCAAAAACGTACAAAAATGTCCTCATTACCCATATTAAATATGGATGCATCACTAAAAACAGTCTTAATCCTCTCAGTTGCAAACCAATTCCGTCAAATTGGACGCTACACCAAGTCAAGAGCGGCAGTGTAAATACCTTAAAAAAGCTATTGCATACGAACCATGGTCTCCACTAATATAAATCCACAGCGCCGTGACAGCACAACGGTACGTTAGTGTCATGCCTCAAACACATGTGTTGCCGCTAATGAAGATGATTCCATTTCTTTAAAGGACAATTTTCGGCCACAAGCAGCAAAGGTGTCATGAGACTTTCTGTACCACTTTATCACCTTTTCTGATCTGCAAGACGCCCTGATTTGTCACAAAACGAGCATATCTGGGATCACTTAAGAAGGTTAAAGGTGCAGCTACTGAGCTTTGAAAGACTCAGTAGTGCGTGAACAGTAAGCATGAAACGGGATAAAGTAGGACACAGCAATTCCAAAATGCTCGACTGTATTGTTCCACACACTCACGCTAGAAGTGACTCAATAGTTAGTGACTCATTATTCAGATAGAGACTCCGTTCTTCTGTGCTTAAACCTCCATTTATTTTTTATTTTTCCAGTAATAAATGATCATTTTGTAATATGTTTGTGTGTGTGTGTACAGTGCGTATAAATGAAGACAATGAAAATAATATTATACATTTCCTAAAATCAACTATTAAACGTCAAGTAAAAGAACAATACAAATTTGATTTTCTTCAATCTCGTTGCAACATAACGTAAAACTATGTAAAAAATAAACTGACTGCAAACATATTTAGAGACCTTTCCTAGAAGAGCATCATCACTCTTAAATTCTTGTTTGGAATTCATTTGGAGGTGTTTGTTCTAGCTGTGGGCAATAAACTCTTCTGTAAGTTTTAAAGATTCTTTAGCAGTTCAACTCTACAAACATAACAGAAGTTCGTGGTAGTTTTTTAAAAAGTTTCCTGTGAAATGTTTACGCTGTTAAAATGTTTGTTCAGGAGGTCTAACAGGAGCGTTTTCTGGCAAAATTGTCATCCAGATAGCTAATTAAGTTTCAAATTAAGTCCTGAAGCGTTTTATTCAGTAGTCGAGTATTAAATACTTTACTTGACTTTTATCGATAAGATAGAGAGACAATATAGTTAAAATGACTTTTTTAATGACTTGAAAAGTCTCTCCGCCCCCTTTTGCCCTTCCAAATATTTTTCTGCAGGAAAAATCTTAAGAGTATATCATTTTACGCGTTATATATATATTTGGACTTGATTTTTAAATAAAAAAACCCATAAGTAGGGATTGCAATATCGAACCAAAAATACAATACCAGTATTCGATATTTTTTTAACGTGATACCGCAACACCGGTATTAATACCGGTTTTGAAAATTTTCCAAAAAAAAAACTTTAAATATATAATGTTTCGTTGATATATTTTATTATTTTGTGCAAAAAGTGCGTTATTTACTTATTGTGAACAAATATAAAATGAAAGAACGAATATCATAACAAAAAGTTATTTACAGAAAAAAAACATAATACATCTATTTTGAACTCATTTTAGAAAACGAATATCCTGCGGTTGAAAATATTCCTTCTGAATTCACGCAGACCGGTGTTACTGTTAATAATGCGCGACACCCTGGAGTTGCCTGGAAGTCCTTCATCTTCAAATAATTCGGCCTTTAACTTGTTGGTTTTGAAAAAAAAAAAAAACAAGTTCAACAGGGTTTGGTGTTTCTTTTGTATTGTGGGTAATTTTTTTCTCGTCATAATTATTTGTTACTAATTGTAATAGATAATAATGACGCTGTTCTTCGAGCAAAAGTTCTTTTCCAGCATTAACATTATCTTGAACGTTTTCCTCTTGGTTACAAAAAGGTTTGTGTTTGCTTTTTACTAACCCTTTGATTTGAAATTTACAGTAAATTTGATCTAATTAGGTTTTTTTTTTTTTTTTCGTTTTCTTTTCGAAATTCTTTACATTTATGTAAATATCTGAAAATATGTTCCAACTGATCATACCTTACCCCATAGCATATGTTCTAGGCATTATAAATAATAATTATCTAGCTTGTTATAAAGCTTAATAGAGATACAGAATGACATATCAATTCCGCTGACAACAAATTATTATTTTTTATATGAGCAAGAAAAAGTTTTTCTCCAAATTCATTACATTCGAAACAAATATTCAAAAACAATATCATACATAATTGTAGCAATTGATGGGTAGAATAAATTGCTCACAGCACAAACTCTTTCGTAATTACACTAAAAATTAATTTCCACAAGAGGACAAATTAATGAAATGGAGAAAATTATAACGTGGTTCATATAAACTTACGAAAGTGCGATTCATCAAAACATCTAGTGATGAAAATATCATTTTGTAATATTTTCGCGACTTTTATTCATTGATATTCCATAAGTTGGTGCTTTTGAAGATAAATTTTTACTTCATTAGATTAATTTTGGGACTACCGCATAGAAAAAGAAATTTTATATTTAAAATTACAGTAGATACCTAATTAAGTAAACTGAAAAATCTTCAACTAAAAACCATTTGTTATTTTTAGCTAAAACTGAAAATACCGGTATCCTATCCCAGCGAATACCGGTATTACGAAATTGTAAAACAGCTTCCAATACCGGTATTCCGTATACCGGTATACCGGTATTGCAATCCCTACACATAAAAAGTGATAAAATTAATGTAGCTTACGACAAAATCAATGAAGTAAATGCTGAGCGCTTAAACCAGTTCAAAACTAAGCTTAGAAACGTACATGGGTACAATTTATGATGATATTCGCATTTGAATAAACATTTCAAGCAAATTTATAACTTTCGACTTCATATTTGGCTGTAGGTAGAGCTCCCTTGAGATTAACTTAAAACTTTAACTTGTGATGAATCGATTCTTACTTTTACTAAACAATCATTTACATTAAAAGTATTAAAAATATTAATTGGCACTTTCTAAGGTATTTTGAAAAGTACCACTTCATTGATCAGTATTTAATATTTTTTTTGCCTACTATTAGTGATACCTTATTTCTGAAACGCACAAATAGTCACATAAAGTGACATTCCACTCAATATTAGTATTTAAAAAAAGTTAATTTCTAAGCACTTTTAGCTTTTTAACGTTTTCAAACTGTTGAAAAAATGTATACAAAATGAAGCACGCAGTTAGTGTTAATAGATAACATTTTTACATGTTTATCACATTCAGTCATAATAGTCAACCTAATTTACTTCGAGTTTTAATAGCAGTTTATTTAACACACATATACAAGTTAACAATATCAACGAAAAGGTATCCATATCAATTGAATTGCAGTGAAATGTAAACACATAATTATTTATAACTTTATGCTTAATTGAATTCATCACTGCGTAAACTTTGTTTAATCTTTTGATAAAACAACTGCCTGATTGGATACGTATTAGTATAAAGTTTTTGATTTCAAAAATATCACTGTTAAAAATATATATCAATTTGAAGGCAAGAAAATGCAAATACTGGTAGTCCTGGTTGTAGACACATTATCAAGTTTTGTAATTTTAGCAACCCCAACCTTTTGACAAATAGCATTCTTGATTGTGGACACATTATCAAGATTTTTTATTTTTACAACCTTTACCTTTTGAAGAATAGCATTAATGATTGTATAAAAATTATCAAGTTATTTTTTTAAATTAATTTATTTTATTTATTTCATTTTTTTCTTCACTTTGACTATATCACTGCTAAGAATCCGTGTCAATTCAAACGCAGGGAAATGTAAACACACACAATTGTTTAGCCTTTTGGGATACATTGATTAAATCATACTTCGCAACATTCATCTTCTGACGAATAACAAGCCTGATCGGAGGTACATTACTAAGTTTTAGATTTTACGCTCATGCGGGTAGGAATTTCTTAATTAACGCTCCTTTGCTGGCGAAAATCAGTACCATCTATTTCATGGATGGTTTCCCCGTTTCTATCCTTTACTCATAAGCTTATTCCGTACTGTATCCCATTAACGGCGGTTGAAATTTTAAACGAGCTCAGAGATCGCTTGGCGGAAGCTCCTGAATTGTTCCATTTCGAACATACGCATTCCAGAAAGGTGATCATTAAGACTGTCTGGCGCCTCCGTAAGAAACGGGAATAAGTTCTTGCTCAAGAAACCCCAACAAATCCATATGCGCGACAAAGCAACAGCAGTTATCATTAAGTAGCCTTCTCCCCCGGACCTGAATAACATTTTCGTCCATCATCAATATGCTACGACACTAGCAGCAGGTGGCAACAGGCTCATCAGGGGGTACGAAAGGTTTCCGCCCCATACTCATATTCGAGAAGGTTGCCAATAATGGGTATCTAAGTGCCCACTATATTCAACGGGCATGCCCAAATTTGTCACTTAGCGATCTCTTCTTCGTATTTCATTTGCATAATAAATAGCAACGTGCCAGCTCGGAGAATCTATTTAAATATTTCTTCTAAAATTTATGACGGTGCAACAATTTAGCTATTGTATTAAGAGAGCACTCTTAAATCGAGGGGAAAATATTATGCCACCAGTGCGAAGATTTCACATTTTTTTTCCTAACGAAATACATTTTTTTTTCGTTAAATTATATTCCATTGATGTATTTCTATGCAACTTTAAAAACTAGATTTTAAAAAAATATAAAAATGCTTTTTGATAAACATACCCACATTTGCTAAAAATTAACTGTATGAATAAAATGTTAATCATAATAAAGTTCCAAATGAAAAATGTATACTTCACTAGCACAGATGTATTTTGCAAGAAGTCCTTTTTAATTGGTTACTTTAAAACGTAAAAACTTCTAACTAAACTCAACAGATGTACAAAATGTACACAAAATTTTATTAGAAAAAAATATATGTAAAGCCTACAGAGAGAGAGAGAGAGACAAGAGTTCACGTTTGTCTCCTAAAATGCGTTATGGTTAAAATGTTTCCTAAATGCTAAATAATTTGTACTTTTAATACAAATGAAACTATATTTTAAAAAGCTTTTAAATCACATTTCCACTAAATCATGGAGTACTCAAACCTCTTTTACATTGATTTTGCTTCTAGAAATTCATTAATTAATTTTCAATGTACTCACAATTGTTCGATGCAATGATTTTCAACAAAAAATAAAACTAAAAAAATAATACTTATGAAAATATATTTATTTCTGCAAACTCTTTTATACATCTACTTATTTTCTTATACTGCTGTGTTCTTTTCATTATATAACGTCTTACGGTATGAACAGATTGATTTATTCTTTTAAAAGAACATTTTCTGATATTAGTAACAATTTTTAAGTCTATTTAGGTTTTTCTATCAATGAATTTAAATTGTTCTTTAGCTCGCAAGAAATGAACGCTTACACTCATTTAATGAAAATGGTTTAAAAATTTTTTTTTTATATAGGCTAATTTTCATCTGTACACAAAATAACTAAATATGTTTTAGTGTTACATCATTATCTTGCCTTTTATTATTTGTTTAAAATATTTTAGCTATGATAAATGACTATTTTTATAACGAAAAAAAAATCTACCAATCTATTTACATTCTACATGCTTCCGAATTTGCATTTAAGATCTCGCAAAACTAATTGAAAATATACGACTCTAAACTCGTATATTCTTTAAGATTTTGAAAATACAACAATATTCAATATTATGCCCTCTTCCATCTCAAAATGTAAAATTTACATAAAAATATTGTCAACAAACTATTGGTTTTAATATTAAATTCTCGTTTCATGCTATCTCAGAGTTTTCAAA
Organism: Uloborus diversus; assembly: GCF_026930045.1. NCBI lineage: Eukaryota > Metazoa > Arthropoda > Arachnida > Araneae > Uloboridae > Uloborus > Uloborus diversus. The sequence goes on from NC_072732.1 coordinate 147,655,893, forward strand.
TTGAGACCTGTTTACAGAAGTTTAGAGTGAATATTATTTAGAGGAAGTTATTCTAGTACAAAACTATTTCCTTTCTTCTTAGAGATATTTTATAAATATTCTGCCTTCTATTGTCTGTCTCAAAGTCTCTGAAAAATCAAATTTGCTCCGTTATTGTAAATAATGCTCCACATCTTTATTAAATAAAACATACGAGTGGCTTCTTTTCTCAACCTACATTTCTTCAACATACATCTCCGTTGAAATCAAATAAGAAATTTGTTGCTTCTTTTCAACTAAAAACGCATTCGACTTTAGATATATCTTGATTCAATTTCATCTCCGTGCGAAATTCCATTTGATACTATTAAACATCCCAAATGCAAGAGGAAGAACAGAGAAAAAAAAACTCAACTGCTCATGGGTTTTTGAAATAAATAAAGTTACGAAAAGAGAGAGAGCAAGTTTGATCAACAAAAATATAAAACTGGTTTGCAACAGACACAGGGCTCTGAGGTCCACGGAGATGAGGAGAGTTCCTGGGATAATATATGACTAGAGCGAAGTTCCCTGTTGTCAAGTCTGAGTGCGCGAGGAAGTCGGGAAAAGCTATTACATTTTTCATTGTAGATGCGTG